>NC_051160.1:116143553-116303552 GCF_013339745.2 Dermacentor silvarum | reverse complement strand
CCTGTTTGGAGCACCGAAGAGCTTTGCTTACAACTTCATACGTGCTTAGAATCACAGCTCTACCTAATCATATATGCCACACTCTTGTTACTTACACCACACACAGAACACACTATGCTAACAAACCACATAGCGTGAGACCACTTCTCCTTCGATTCGAAGATATGTGCCAAAGCTACAATGTTCTGAGCAAGGCTCTCAATGTCGCCGAAAGACCAAACAGACTCCCCCCATGGTATGATTTCGCACATTTTTGCGATTTTACTCTAACATGCCACAAGAAAAAAGAAACACCGCTTGAACACATAATGCAAGATTTCTTAGAATTACAAAATAAATACAATGACTACACCGAGTTTTACACTGACGGTTCCAAGACAAATGAACATGTTGGAAGCGCAGTTGTATCGGAACACTGGGGAAAATTCTCTTACGTTGCCACAGTCTGCTTCGGTTTTTACAGCCGAAGTATATGCCCTGCTTGTGGCCTTGGAAAAAATAGAAACAGGAAATTAAAAAAAAAGCAGTTCTGTACACAGATTCCCTCACTTCACTTAATTCCATCCATAAAAAATCAGAGTGCGAACTTTTTCTCGACAGCATCCTGAAAATGCTTGGCAAAAATGAAAACCATGGTAAAATAATTCGTCTCTGTTGGGTTCCAAGCCACGTGGGAATCCCAGGAAATGAAAAGGCGGACAATGCGCAGCAATCACAGCGTGTAAAAAAATTACACAAATAACTCTTCCCTTCAAGGACTGTGTCCGGGTGGACCGTGCTGCGGTCACCTCAAAGTGGCAACAGGAGTGGGGCGGCCAAGTAAACAACAAGCTGCAAATAGTAAAACCCATACTACAGGAGTGGAAGACATCATATCACCAGGAACGTTTCATGGAAGTTATTCTTTGTCGCATTCGCATCGGACATACACATCTCACACATAACTTTTTATTGAAAAATGAACAACAAGCGGTTTGTGATCACTGCCAAGAATCCCTAACTGTGAATCACATTTTAATAACATGTCCGGCGTTGGAGGAAAAAAGACAGAAATATTTTCATGAACTTTACAAAACACTAGCACCACTTCATCCTTCCCTGATCCTAGCTGAAAACGCACGTGTATCTTTAGACGATGTTTTTAAGTTCTTAGATGAAACAGGGTTCTTAAACAAACTTTAAAGTAAATTTTGTTGCTTGAAGCACTTTCACCAAGTTATATATATTTTTTTCATCCTGTGCATGGCGCATCATAGCCTTAGTTGCTTTTGCGCCACAAAGCCTTGCATAACTAACTAAGTAACTAACTTAAAGTGATTTCGCGAGAATATCGCGCCTGAATAAAGCTTGCCGTCGCTCTGCAAGGTACGCCAGAGCGTCTGATGAACGTTGCGGGTAGATTACGGGACCCGTTCGTCACGAAAATCCATTGCGCGTTTCTTATCGGGATGCGCCATTGTGCCTTCTCGCTCATCAAAGATTCGTTTACACCATTTGTCACCATGCGCGTGATTCCCTTATTTTTTCCGAAGCACTAATAAAAAAGCAGTGAGGTCGTCACACTTCGCCAATTGTATGAGGACACTATGGCGCATTGCATACATGTATACTGCCTTCGTATACAATTCCGTTCCACGACGCCCGCTGCTCGAGCGATCCAGCTCCTTCGCCGCCGAGAGAACCAGTCTTATTATAACATGCCTTCTAAACACGTTAGTTGCGATGACTGACAACTCGCGAGAGCTCACGAGCACTCGTGAAAGAATAGGGGTCGTGCCATTTCACGTCATTAATGGCCTCTTCTTCTTGGATGGCCAGCGCTGGCAAATGTTGCGCGACCGACAGCGGCTGGTGACCAAGGAGAAGCTCGTGGGGATTGCTTTTCCCACCGACAAGCGTGGTAATGCGAACCGCCACATATGATGCTTTTTTTTTTGCTCAAGGCAATCATCGGGAAGGCTTGCTTTCACGTCGGTCCAGTTTACAGCCTAATTAGCTAGCAGCTTGAAAGGTAGGAGAGGACAGCAGGAGAAAAAATTACTGTTTGCGCCTCTTCTACAAGAGTCCCCTATCTCCAAAGAAATTGCAGTGACAACCCCCTAGATCCTGTCCCTACGAATAAAGAGAAGCTGTAGCATCCTTGCACGATTAACTTGAGGATAGCAACGTCTATATAGCTCCTTGGGAACAGCGCTATGATAACGTCTTGACAACTCCCTCGTGTCATTCACATTTCGTGTTCCTTAGTGTTATTTTTTTTGACATCTGCATTCAATGTAATGCCATTTTTTTCTCGATGGTAACCTTTTACTCACTTTTCTGTGAACCATTTCATCATGAGTGGAGACTACCCATGCTTGTCAGAGGTCAAGCGCTGACCCTGCGCTATATGCATACATATATGCTCGCAACTTTGTGTCATGCTGTTGGTATGTAATGTGAGTTTTACTCTAAGTGATAGTGGAAAGTTCAGAATAATTGAATTTTTAGTACTGATGTTCTCGCGTTTAGTGTTTTGGTTAACTTTTAGCAACAATTACGAAATAACAGGCTCTTCAGTAGCCAAGCCCCCATAGAGTCGCAGGCAATACTGAAAAAGATGCGTACGTATAAGCAACTTATGGGGACCGAAGTCACGTCTTATATATGAAGGGTATGTAGTAGCCTACGCAAACGCATAGCTTACCGATCAGGCTAGAAACCAGAAACCCCTGATTTCTTCGCGAGAGCGCTTGTCTTGAGTAGTCCGAGCATAATGCAGAAGGGGAGCTGAAGAACGAGGAATACGAGGGTGCCACTAAAGAGTTTACTTCAATAAGGCAAAATTTTTGCAATACAGTACAATCATTCCAAGACACGAGAGAGTCGACCTCTCTTGTGATGCGCACGCTTTCGTGTCGCTGATGTGCGATGCTTTATCTTAAGCCCGGCACAAAACAATCTGGACACTTGTTTCTTTAAACTGACTTCATTCATTATTCCTTAAGGGGCAAAACGGTATTGCATAATCGGCGCACGACAAATGTAAACTTGGCTCGGTTACGGCATGACGCTTTGAATTTATTGAATCGCTATGTAGTCATAAGGCCTGCTACATAGTAAAACTTTGAATTCTAAATGATTAAACATTGAATTCATCAGGTACGTTTATTTTGTGGGAATTAGGCATCTCTGCCAATTTCGTATCTCGTAAACTTCTGTGGACGGCTGTACGTTTACCTGGGAGAAGGCACAAATGTAAATTAACATCAGGATATGCAAAAAAAATGCCTGTTCTGGTGGAATCGTGTCGCGGGGTTTCGTATGTCGCCGAGCTCCAACTGTAAATTCAATTGCAGATTAAAGAACATTCGTTGAAAACTTAGCTTTCACAAACTTATTAGTTCTGCATTAGCATTTGCAAAAATGGTAAATTAATATTTATTCAGTTTCTGGTCAACCACCAGGGCTGTTTTGGAGGTGGTGGAATCAGGCAACTATAGTGACATTCCGAAGATCAGAGTTCTGCTCCGTTGCTGACATGCATTCTCTGTTAAGCGTTACGCAGCTCTGCGTGTCAGCGAATAGCACGACCTGCCGGCACTTCACTGTCACGCGATAGCTTTGGGCCTGTGAAGGTTTAGATGCTGCGGTGGAGCGTTTGGGAAGAAGAGTTTCCCGCTTGTCCCGCCGCCCCATCCCGGTGTGGCGGCCGCAGGGGAGGGCTTTGGCACCGCTACGAATATTCTGATTAACGCATCTGTTCTCTGCGAAAATACGCAATTAATAAACAAACGCTACCTAAATGTCCTCGCTGCCACAACTGAACGCATTCAAGCGCACAATTACATTAATTGAGTCAATAACGTTTAGACCCATTCGGCTATTCGCTTACATTGTCAACCACCGGCTATAGTTTCTGCATAATTTTTAGAGCGCAGCTCTTATAGGGGCCCGTGCGGGGCCCGTTTCTGGATTGAGCGTCGGTGTCCCTCGACGTAATCGTGCGAACGCGGTCGTGCCACTGCTCGCGCAGTTCGTAATCGTCTTCTTCTATAGCTCATCATGCCAGCGTTTCCATACCACCTCTCCCTCTGCGAAGGCGCTGACGGCACAGGCTATGGAATGCAAACGTTGCAGCGGCACCTAATGGCGCTCCACCCGGATCGGCGCGTCGCCCTCCCCGTCCACTTCCTGATCGCGGCCTCACAAGCATGGAGGTAAAAAATACTAGGAGGGAGCATCACGGGATTCCGCTAGCCTCGGCAAGCCAACCTGCTCTGAAGCCACCCCTCCCTCTCTCAGGGGCCCCGTGCGCGGTGCCTTTTGGGTAGTAATAGGCCTACAAGGTTGCCGGAACATTCGTGATTGTTTGGTACGTGGTAAATTTTAGTGGCGCCTACCGTCACAGGCTTGGTGGCCCGTATGCGGGTAGTGGTTTTCTGCTACTGCGCGCGTCGTTCTTTGCTTCAAATGCGATGCCTTGAAACGTCGGAGCAAGACTGGGGCGCCTGACTCATGAAGACAGAAAATTTTAAAGGCGTCACTTGCGCTTACCACCGCGGTTAGTGGAGTTGCCAGCGCTCGCGGCTCGAAACCCGTCCAGACGCCCGAGTGTGGCCTATTTTTCCCACGTACTCAAGTTTCAAGTTTCGCCAAATCAGCCGTTGTGCACCTTAAGCGGTGGTGCGTATTATCTTGCTAATTTTTCGTCCCGCTGTCTTGCACCTAGAAAGAAACGAGATGTTTTGAGTGACACTTATTTTTTTTGTCGCATTTTCGCTTAATAAAAGGCTGGTGTGCGTGTTTTACTTTCAGAGAAATAATTTTTGTCACGCTATCTTGCACCTAGAAAGAAAGGAGATGTTTTGAAGGACACTTTTTTGTCGCATTTTCGCTTAATAAAAGGCTCTGGTGTGCGCCTTTTATTTTGAGAGAAATAAATAGCATTAGCCTGCGTTCTAAACGCCGAAGCGGTCGCCGTTTATTCAGATTTACGTGTACTATTTTGCAAGCTTCTGTGGTGCGACGACGCTGTTGAGACGCGCCTCGGGGATCCACTTTCGTTATATAATAAAGCAAATGGACGGAGTTTGTGCATTATGTAGAGTTTATTCAGCTGTTTTCGAATGCGAGTATAGCTCCACAGAAGAATTATGTCCTAGAGTCAAACACTGCCAGGGGGACCCTTCTTCCTCTGCTAGTGTGAAACAGTATATACATAGCGGCAAGGGGAAAATCTCAGCATTCATTTGCACTTGTGGATTCATTGTGTTGCTGGTATACTTGTACTATGGAAAGCACATTTTTATGACAACAGTAATTGTTTCATTCTTTATTCTGTGTTTGTTGCACCTATAGAAGCCAGAAGATTTCACACAAATAAAGAAGGAAGCGACATTTATAATTTAAATGAAGTACATTGCAAAGATAATACACAAAAGAAAATTATAAACAGCAAGTAGGAAAACTTGTTGTGCCACTGCTCTGCGGTATCAGTATTAGCATACTTGTATGCCACAGGGCATTTGTATAATAATGGTATACAAAGTAAACTATATCACACGTAGTATTGATACCTTTAATAAAACTGGTCAATGGGATCAGCTGTCCTTGAATGTAGCTGCAGTTTTGCTTACAATGCCTTGTATGCAACGCCTTCAATACAGGGCTGTATACTTGTATAATATTTATATCTGCGCTGTCCTCACAAATATCGAAAGGCTTCGGTGATTGTGCTTGTCAGAAAAGTAAGCAATACATATGCAGAAATAAAAAAAAGAGCGGTAGTTCACAAAGTCAAAGTTGAAAGAATTGATGTGAGGTCAGACCCACAAACTATGTCAACATTAAAATACAATGCATTTTGCTGCAAGTAAAATGTACAACAAAGCTTATGTTGTATCACATACCTACAAAAAAGTTAGCACCATCGAAGCCGAGCCAACACACCGCATGTAGGAGGCGACGGCTCTATTACGTTGTGAACCTCAAATGAATGAGTATTTCACGGTATTTAAAACACTCATTGAGTGGTATACACCAAATGTTTGTGGTTACAGTGAATCTGGCATCATAAAAGGCTATTGTAAAGCAAATGAACAAAGTGAGCACATTAAATTATTTTAAAAATAGTAAAACCAATGGTATTCCAGGTCACAGTGGCAAACTTCCACAAAGGTCAGGTAAAAGACATACAGGATAAACATTAAAAAACATTGTCATCCTCAAGCGTATACTTAGCTCACACATAATCCATTGAGAGCATTCACAGCATGTCCATGTCATCATACAGTTTGCTCTAGTGAAAGGTAGGCCAGCTAACCTACCGTCATTGTCCACACTGTTTAGCTTGGGCTGAACAGAACAATTGTTTAAGCATAATTTTCATGCAGGTGATTCAAGCTACAGCATTCAGCAAGACAACAAACATGTACTTGCAGAATTTACAATAAGGTATCACATTTTCCCTCTATAAAAGTTTGACATCTGCATACAACGCTCTTGAACAATATATGCACTTTACAAAGTAACTCAAAAAACAAATGCCTTAACATAAAACCTGGTGGAACAGCTGAAGTTGATGGATAAAGGAATTAATTGTGTGGTTTATCATGAACATAATTCACCCACGAGAAAACTTGTGTAGCAATTCTTCCAGTACTGCGAGCCGCAGGAAATCAAGCTCAGACACCCTGCCTGGGTCAGCAGAGTAACCATGATCCTGTAAAATTGCTTCTGTGAGTGGTTCACTGGCTGCAGGGCTTCTCTGAGGGGCAGTGAGGTTAATTACATCGATGGAGTATAGTTTTTTTCAGAGGAGCGTACAAAGAGAATTTCGATGTGTTCCAATAGAAAGCCATTTCCGCCATCAATGTCCTTGACCTCATTGCGAACTATCAGACGCTTCAATGCTGCTGCAAACTGCTTTGCTGTTGTGTTCTCATTGCAGCACCCAAATGATTTTATTGCAGCAAAAAGTAACTCAAGGTGATCTTGACTGAGCTTCGAAGTCGGAAGATATGCCAATAGGCCATTCTCTGTAACCAAGTGGTTGTATAGACGGTTGTTTAAGCACACCACAAAGCGAATGAAGCCTGTCTTTTGGTTGGTCCCTGTGATTAGTTTACCAGCTGCAGACTCCCTAAGCGAGCAAACTTTCTTTGACATACGCAGGGACAGGAGCCACATTTTCAGGACACAGCGGTCCTTTCTATTCTTCTTGCCTTGGATGTCTTGAATTTAAAATGTCAAATGCGTTGTTGACATGTCTGATAAACTCTTCTGTTGGCAAGGAATTTGAAAATTTTGGATTTTTTGAGCTCTGCAGTCACTAAGAGCATCTGCTACCGATTGACTAAACGTTTGAGCCAACAATGAGACTTTCATGGGATGGTTTTTCCAGGTAGTATGTGCTTGTCCAAGTTTGTTTGCCAAATGTAGGCCCTCTGTGTACTCGATTTCATGCAGCTCATCAGTGTACTTAAACAATATGAACTGTTTGTTCGTATCACAATATACTATTTATCAAACAGGGTGTGCCGCAGTAGCTTCAACATGTGACAGGGATCCAACATGGCAAAGAGATGCTTTTTTTGTCACTGGATGCGGAAAAGAAGCATCCAGCTCAGTCAGGTCAATCTTGCAGCCAAGGCAGTGCAGCAATGACAAATTCGCTGCAGCGCCATCGCAGGTTGAAATGACAATGTGTGCACCTTTTTCATGAGGGAAGCTAGCAGCTTGCAGCACTAAATTGCGCCTCTGCTCATCACCAAGGCCATGCACTAGAAAGTAGCCAATCGGCAGCTTCCATCTGCCATTGATTGCAACAAGCATTAAAACAAATGCATCTTTGGCAACTGGAAAGCTGTCATAATTGACATTAATGCCCATGTCAGCATATCCATGGAAGCTTTTCCCATCCCACACCACTTCTCTGAATGGCCATCTCATCCACAACCAGAATGCATAATGTGGAGAGCCGTGCTTTACCTTGATAGCCAATGCAGTCATTGCCTCTTTTGAAAAGCCAGCAGCCCTATCAATAGAATGATATCATTTACACGGTGTCTTTGGATGCGGGAGGCATGTGTTGAAAACAGCTCGTACATATCTGTATGCTCTAGGGGAATAAAAATGCAAAGTCAGTGCAAAAGGCCTGAGCTCCGGCGAGTAAGCGGGTGACATTGCTGGCACCAGACTTATGTGGCAGTTGACGCATGAGCAAGTCTTTTTTTGCCCCACCAAGACTCTGCAATATGGCGACATCCTCATTTCCTAGAACGCGATTGTCAGATAAATCTTCTATGACATCTTCGAGATGAGCAACCTTTTGAAAAAGCTGTTGATGGGATTGCCGTAGAGTCTTCATCTTCTTCTTGGTCGCAGTTTGTAATTGTTTAACGCCATACTTCATGCCTCAGAAAGGCCTTTTCAGGTGCGTCTTCTGCTGGCTCTGGCTGCAAAATATCAGGCGCTGTAACAGGTGCATGAGCGACCAACGTGACACAAAGCACGTACGCAGAACAAAGTACTTAATTGTTGTGGCATACACTCTTGTGCAAGCTAAGAAGAATATAATGCTTATTTTTAGGTCATTACCTAGCTCACGACGGTTTCCGTTTACACTTTTGTGAACCTAAAAACTTGGGGCATAAAACTGCCGTCCACACGAGCTTATTAGTGCCACTTAATTTTATTTATTTGCTAAATACTGCAGGCTCATCTGGGCTCAGGCATGAAAGGTAGAAATACAAAACAACTAACACAGAAGAGGCCCATGTAGCATAGTTCAATGAGAGATGTTTCACAGAAGCCTTTTAGTTTGAGTGGGCAAAATGTACTGAGCTAATATATCACGGCTCATTGTGACCGATCGAACATATGAAGAGCATAGAAAATTGTGAAAAACCTGTTGGTCTTCTAGTTATTGTGTCATTTGAATGGAAAAGAGAAATCGAAAAGGGATTATTGGCCGCTAATTGGTGTTTGATGCAAACCCTGAGGAAACTCATACCGCTGCGGACGAATATGAATGTTTCAGTATTTAATTAGATGGTTGCCATGATCATAAATGTTAGTGTCCAAGTGCAGTTCACTGAGTGACATTTATTATGCTTCAGCTAATAAGCAGTTGCCACGAAAATATATGCTACTTCACTTGCAGTTACCTAAGGAAACAAGTATGTAAAAATTGTAGTGGTCGAGTATTATCCTCACCAAAGTATGCCTTGCTGTTCGAGGTGTCGCTGGGTTGTGTGTAGGCAGTGCTGCAGAAGCTTCACCCTTGAGCGTCCTGGAGGGCCTTGGACTGGGGGACTGGACAAAATACACCAAGGGCAATGAGAACGGACTGCTTACTGCAACATAACTTGAAATTGCTGACCGTGCAAACGAAACACCAGATGCACAGTTGAAGCTAAAACCCCGGACTAATAGCGACACCATTGGCTTCATTTAAAATTTAAGCACAATAATGTCCAGGAAGCAGGACATTGTTAGTGAGAGCAGTGGCTGTGGCTATATACTGTATTTTTTATCTACTGTCCCAAAAAATGTTGATAAAGCTTACCAGCACAGTTGGCATGTTATAAGTTTTATTACTGCTGTAAATGTTGGAGCCTAGCAAGGGTGGTAATTATGTTTGTAATGAGAGGACATGACTAAAGTATAATTCAGAGAAGGAGTGTGTTTTCCTTATTCCAAATTTACTGGAAAAAGTGGTCTTTCATTTTACAGAACACTGCTTTGCTGCAGTTTGTTTTATTTTCCTTATCTTGTACTTATCCTAGATTGACTAAAATCAGATTATGATGTAGCATGTATGGCTTTCATTCATTAGCACTTGGTTTTGCCAGTGTTAACAATGAAATTTGAACGCAGTATGCTTGTCACCTGTGTCAAAAAAGGGCTGTAATGTAGCCAATGATAGGTTGAACAGTTCTATCTTTCTCTTCATTCTGAGCATTACTAATAGATCTTTTAAATCTGTCGAAAACATCTTACAAAAAGCTGTATGACAGTCTCATATGCATTTTTGAAACTTAAATAAGTACTTTAAAGGTGAAATCCAAAATAGATATTACAAAGAAACACCAGATTTTTGCAAAGCAGATCAGAACATGAATGAACCAAGGCACACATGTGAGAAAATGTCTTAAGCAAGCTCTTTGATCATTACGGCAGTCAAACATGCCAGGAAATGTTGGATTTCGGAAGGCTCATCAGCGATGTCTGAATCAGTCAAGGACGCGCTGGCAGATGTAGCAGTACCCTCTGCTAGCACATCAATCAGACAAGGCCTCAGAGATGTTCATATCCATTGTGGCTTGAGAGAGACCTGCCTGAATATAAGAAAAGCATATTTCACTTCAGGAATGGTGGGGGACATCTACCACAGTCATGAAAAAGGTATGATCAAATCGGAAACATGCATTATGGCGGCATACAGCTGTGCATCAACTTACTGGCTAAACTTGATGCTGTTATGTTCCCGTGGATGTAGCTGCTTCACTTTAAGGTTGAATCATTGCTGTGGCATCATCCTTTGCAAGCGTCTGCAGTTAAAGAATAACCCACCAGATATTTTTAAGGTCAAACAATAACATTTGCTGTGGAATGCATTTACACAACCTTTGCAGAGTCATGCAAAAGACCTCGCATGATCTGTGCATGCTTTCCCTACACACCGCATCCCCTTGTGTACAAAAATAAATTTGATCTAAGTGTGCTTGTAAAATACACATACAGCTAATTGAATCTCGGGGAAAGTGGAGCTGTAGTAACTTTGCAGTGCATGTTTCACACAAAAATAGCAAAGATATAGCTGTAACACATATATAAAGTAATGTAATGTCCCCTCTGTAATTTACAGCAAACTTCTGCGTTATTTCATCTCAACTGTCATTTACCTGTTGTTTAAAATATGTCCATCAACATCAAATCTTCTAAAAAAACAGAAATATGATATTTAGCCTCAACGTGGGGAGTGATTGAACTTTGCAACAAGATGTTTGAACTTTGCACTCACAAGCCAAGTTACTACGAGCAGAATATTCTCTACAAAATTATTGTTCTTGGCGATTATTGCAAAACTTGGTATGTTATGGGAAGTCTAATCTTTCATGGTTTCTTCAATTAATAAATTTTATTGCAATTTTGATTGTTTTCAGCCACAAGAAATACATACAAAATTCAGTCAGTAATAATTTTTATAGCAGCAAATGTAATTCCGCCACAATAAATAGTTTCACATCGTGGGCTTTTTAGGAGTGTACGCTAGATGATAAAAGTACTTTAAGGAGAAATAAATGTTTAACACTTAGTGGGAATTATGACAAAGTTGGAAAAGAATGGCTTGAATAGTATTGCACCACTATTTCGTTATAATTCACACGAGCACGTAGTCACCAACGATCGCGAATATTGCATTTCCATTTTCATAAATAAAAGAAACGTTCATTGTGCTTACCTATGGAAGGACAGACCATCGCGCCGATTTTCTGTTTGATTAGGGCATCCTGGCACACAACACTTCATCACGCAGGTGCGGCTACTGCTGACGGGAGTTCTCGCCGGTCTGCTAAGAGGCCGGAGACTTTAAGCAGATCTCGAGCAACAGTGTCGACTGCGCTACCTTAACTACGGGCCGGCACGGCCCTAAATATGTTCGGAGTCTCCGGCTCGCCAGTCCATCCTTGGGCACAAGACGGGACGAATTTTTTTCCCGTAGGGAAACAGTCGCTTCGGACCCTGTGCGCTTTGCTTAACCGCCTGCACATTTCGCGGGGGCGAAAGGCATCATTGTTTCCCAGAAGACGTCGTCAAACGCAACGAATCGTCGTCGGAAGGGCGGCTTGGTTGCCTTCACACGTTTGCAGGGCGAAAGGTTCCCTGGTTTCCCTGAAACCACACCGAAATGCAACCAGTCGTCCTTGAGGTGGTCCTCCCGGGTTGTTGGGCGCAATGCCGGTTAACCGACGCCTTCATTCGCAACAGCCTTGACGCCTGTCTGCTAATTAAGCGGCGAGACTCAACTGCTTCACACACTCGAATTCCTTCACTAACCTCGGCGCGCGTTTGCCATGAATAGTATGTGCGCATATTCCGACACCCCCGCAATAGACAAAACCGAAGCCACCGAAGTGAGCCGAGTAAAATCTACCGCTTGCCTATAACGTGAGGGCCTATTTCCCATCATCCCATTCCTCTAAATTTTTTATGACTAGGCTTCAAGATTGTCCTAGTTTTTTTCCTTCCTCCATGCTCACAAGGCAGCTGCGGTTCCGGATCGGCTGCTCCTGGACGGCTTCCCGGAAGTACAGCAAAGGCCTGGCTCCATCCCCGGCCTGCTTAGTGTGCGGAGAGGGGAAAACAATCGACCATCTACTTTGTTTCTGCCCCGCCTTCTCCAATAAAAGGGCTTCTCTCTACGCGTCTTTCCGACGCCTAAAACTACCTACGGACTCAACTTGTTTTCCCGGCCGGCACCACGGCTCCGCCTTCAAGCACCTTCTCACATTCCGGGAGGGCACGGGGCTGTCGTGCAAATTGTGAATGCGCCGCCTGGCTACCCCTGGCAGTCAAGGGCTGTGTAATCGCCTAGACCTTCTCTCTCTTTTCTTTCTCTTTTCTTTCTCTTTTCTTTCTTCTTTACAACCCCGCCCCTTCCCCAAGGCGCTGAGTCGTGCTCCCTAAAGGACTGCAGAAAATAGCGCCTCTTCCTCTCTCTCGACTGCCAGTCGGTGCTGTGATTTCGGTCTCATATTCTTCGCCTGAATATATTACGAATAAAATATACTGAATAAAATCACTATACAGCTGCGCTAAATCGTCGGACAGTTTTTTTTCTATCGCAAGGTATAATGACAATGTAGAGAATTTCAGGAAAAGTTGCATAGCTAGAGCCTGAAATTGTCTGATGATCGGTGGTGCGTTGTCTGCCCACAGTAAAACATTCCCCACGCTTGGTCATATTCGCGAAGCGTTGCCCGTGCTGTCTCTCGTGGCAACGCCAAGGCAATCAATTGGCCTTCCGACACAAATAGAGTCGTCAGCGGAAGTCCATCTATCCGATGCGAGTCACGTCTATCACCGTGTAGCTGTACATATGTTAGTTGTCCTAGTGGTCGAATCGCGGGAGGAAACTAGCCGAACCGTTCAATAAGGACCGTCTAGAAAGGACGCGTCGTGGATCTGCTAACGCACAACCATTTACTAAGGCACTTAGTGGCTTGTCTCAAACTAGACAGCAGCTTGCAGTGTAAGTCGCAAAATATCAACACGCCAGTCAAGGAGTCTGAATATTTTATATTGCTCTTATTTGTGATCTTCCGTCGGCGTTCCCGAAGTTAACTGATAGACTCAATAGATCATGCTTCTTGATAACAAATTTTTGCTTCTTTGCGAACTGTTAGAATTTATAGGTTTTATAAGTTACAAAAAATATTGTTGGCCGCCTTGGCCGTAACAGGGTGGGTACAGCAAGATGACACATAACGTAAACAATGTAAACACCTTACAAACGTAAATAAGACGTGAGGCCATGAATAAATGACATTCTGGCGGTGTTTCCACGACACGACTAAGATTACATTTCATAAAAGGTTTTTAGCGCGTTCCTAAAAGCCTTCGATACTACTCGACTGCAAAACAGACGCCGGGAATCTGTTCCATTCCTTACTCGTTCGCGGAAAAAAATGAATAAGCGTACATGTCCAGATATGCTTTTGGAAATATTGAAGTGGCTTTTTGATAAAAAAAAAGCACCGCATATCCACGGGATGAATGATGATGAGTGGGCGAAGCTCTGGAGGGAATCATCGGTAAACCGTGAATCTTCCGTGTAATTCTCCCAGTCTCGCCGCACTAAATCGAACGATTGACTTCCACCAATGACACGCGCCATATGTGACGTCATTCCTATTTTTATAACAGCGCCCTTCATTATAATTGCACCATCTCCCGCTTAAGGGGACGCTAGCACAAACGCGTTAGAAACGTGCAGTACTCTCTAGTAAGGGGGAGAGGCCACAGCGTCTTACGCAGCCGTTTACACATGCCGGAACGTGCACCGCGTTTGCCGACGCCATCAGCGTTTATGAATACGGGGGTAAGGCGGAGAGGCCCAGAGCGTCTTACACCAGATTCTTACACGGGCCGTAACGCGCTAGCACAAACGCGTTAGAAACGCGCAGTCTTTCGTTAATGTTGGGTATTTATTGTCATCGTGGTGCGTGTGTCCATGTGCCCTTCGTGGCGTAGTGGCTAGCGCCGCGCGTTCGGAAGCGAGGGGTCCCTGGTTCGATTCCGCGCTACGGACACAACTTTCGGAATTTTTTTTTCATAAAAGTAGACGTGGCTACCTACTACGACTACGACTACAACTACGACGATAACTACTACTACATACTACAGAGGAGGGACAGACCCACACCCTAAGGAGCTTCGCCCTTAAAAGAACTTTATGTCTAGCCAACTTCCGCCGTTGAGCCATTGGAGGCAAATCAATCAACCGAAGCATTTCAGAAACAGAGTCAGTACGATAATACAGGGAAAGAATGAACCTTGCGAATTTTAACTGTATTCTCAATGCAGTTTATTAATCCTGATTGAAACGGATCCCATATGACACTGGCATACTCTAACGTCAGTATAATAGACACGCAAGACATAGTCACGAAAGAAGTATCAATATTTTTTTGACATGGCTTACAAACCCTTCAATCATTTACTTCCCTTCGTGTAGTATCCTCCATATTCGTCAGTCACACCGCTTTTGTCATTTTTCTTTCGGCGTCGCTTAAGCGCTGTGGTCCCAGTAAGTGTATCGAAAGAAATAGCTCAAAAGTCTGTACTTCTGTATTCAGCCGGAAACATGCCTGAACTAACTATGGGGAAAAGGGAATTGGAGGTTGTTTACTATGCTTACGAGAATAAGAGCGATACCTTGTGACAAGTCTCCTTCGTGCCTTTAGTTGTATGGTGTGCTTGATCTTAAGTTTATACAATCACATAAGCGACATAAGCTGAGAACGCAAAAATGATGCCTAAAATCAGCGTTGCGTTTGTGCAGGCGGAACCGGTACTACTACACGCCGCTGATGGAGAAGTACGAGAAGATCTCCAAGATAGGAGAAGGCTCGTACGGAGTGGTGTTCAAGTGCCGGGTTCGGGACACCGGTCAGCTGGTGGCTGTCAAGAAGTACGTCGAAACAGAGGACGACCCGCTTATCAAGAAGATCGCGCTGCGCGAGATCCGCATGCTCAAGGTAAAGAGGCATGAAGGGCTTGTTTGTTTGGGTTGTAAGTTGTATAAACTGGTGTAGGGTGCCTCAGACTTGCTAACGGACGTTTCAATAAGTGGACCTATCTTTGTGAAAGGTGACCTTGTCAAAGATAGGTCCACCTATCGAAACGTCGTCTAGCCGGTGTGAAGTTCTCTACACCTGTTTATATAACTTTTATCCTACAGCGTGTTTCCGTATGTCGGCCCCCAACGTGACGTTTGATTGTTTAGTTGTAATTGGAAATGTTGGCATATACTTTGTGGCCTGTAAAGGAGTACGTCTATCTAGGTCAATTACTCACAGGGGACCTTGATCATAAGAAGGAAATTTACAGAAGAATAAAATTGGTTTGGAGTGCATACGGCAGGCATTACCAAATCCTGACTGGGAGATTACCACTGTCGTTGAAATGAAAAGTGTATAATCATTGCATTCTACCGGCGTTAACATATGTGGCAGAAACTTGGAGGTTAACGAAGAATCTCGAGAACAAGTTAAAGAACGCACAAAGAGTGATGGACCGAGAAATTCTAGGCGTAACGTTAAGAGACAGGAAGAGAGCGGTGTGGGTCAGAGAGCAAACAGGGATAGCCGAAATTTGAATTGACATTAAGAGGAAGAAATGGAGCTGGGAAGGCCATGTAATGAGCAGAATGGGTAACCGGTGACCATTAGAGTTACAAAACGGCTACCATGCAAGAGAACGAAAGCGCAGTCGAGGACGGCAGAAACTAGGTGGGGTAATGAAGTAAGGAAGTTTGCAGGCTCAAGTTGGAATCAGCTAGCGCCAGGGGAGAGGCCTTCGCCCTGCAGTGAGCATAAATATAGACTGATGATAATGATGACTTTGTGGTCGACTTCCTTACGAGCAAAACACTGCTGAAATAACATGATGTGATAAGTGAGGCTAAACCACCTTGTAAGATATATGCTCTTTAGGTGGGGACACTTCTCAGCTTGCTTGGGAGACGCGATCGGCCAGGTAAAGCAGCAACGGCTACTGGCGTCCATTGGCCTGCTGACGGCAGCGATCACCTATCGGAGGGACTACGCAACTTCAGTCAGAATGCAGCCGAGAGCTTGCGCGGACAAGGAACGCGCGGATAACACAAGCAGCCAGAGAAAGGCGTCTGCACGCATCGTTGTGTCTGCTCCGCCGAGGCGACGCCCTCTCCCGCACGCTCTCCCCTCACCACAGTGACCCACGTCGGCGCGTCACTCAGTCATTTCGGATTTACCGCGAAGCGCCGGTTGCTTTACCAACGGGAGATAAAACCAATAAACCATTTTTTGTCTTGAAGTTTTGCCGTCCCGCCGAAAGGTATCGGCTGCCGTCACCGGGTCGATAAACTCGCGCCGTCGCTACTTTATTTGGAAGATCGCGTCTCGCGAGTGTCCTCACCTAAAGAATATATAAATTACACTGTGATAAGGACTAATCTTTAGTACTTCGTTAACTCAGAAAAGTGTCTTGTAAGTAAGACTAACGAGTAGATCAAAGTGCAATGCAACTTTAGTGTTTTCAAGAGATTATCAACAGAAGGCTAAGTGTTCTGATATGTAGCGTCAAATAAATAATTGGCTAAAAGAAGGTTCAATGAATCCTTATTAATGGCACAGTTTTATATATATTTTTTTCCCAATATAAAGACTATACAAAAAAAAGAGAAATATAGTTGTATTCACAACAGGCTTGCTATACTGGTCACGGAAGATATGAGTTCTTTGCATGAAGCCTATGTTTTTTACCTTACCCTGCAGCAACTGAAGCACCCGAATCTTGTGAACTTGATCGAGGTGTTCCGGCGGAAACGGAAACTTCACTTGGTGTTCGAATACTGCGATCACACCGTGCTAGACTTCCTGGACAAACATCCAAAAGGGTGAGTTTTCACCTACCGGGAAAGCAGCTGAAAGCGCGAAATTAGTTTGTGCGGCTTCTTTGTTACGACGTCGTGCCGTTGTTAGGTCACCTCCGGGTTTACATGATGAAGATAACAACAAAACAACGGTGGCGACAACATCAACAACAAATTAATGACAACAACAAATACCAACCAACGTCACTATAGAGTATCGGGGTGCATGAAACCTGCATGGGTATAACGCTTTGTTACGGTAGGTCCCGCAAAGCTATAACAAGGCGGGCTAAAATAATGCAGAAATTTGCAAATTGATGCTGCGTTCTTGTTTGGATCGATAATTGTGAAAGAAATGCAATCATAATCTCCCGTGGTTTCTTGCCTTTGTCAGAATTAATTATGGCGCTGCAATTAGTATAAGTATGACATGAAAATCAAGCAGATAGGGGGGGGGGGGGAGTGGACAAAACGAGACAACCCTAAAGAATACCAACATTCAATGCTTGAAAATGAGGCACTTGTAGTAGTCCATGAGGGCCCCCACGCAGGCTTTATGCGCACATTCGCTACAGCTTGTGCAATGAATTCGAACAGAGCCTCCACAACTTGCATACCTAGCACGGCCAGTGCTCTTCGATGCGAGTCGTGTGGCCGGCAGAACATTTTCTCTTCGCATACTGTGCACTGAATGGGTGCGTCTCCCTTCGTTTTTATTAGCCGTATTCGTTTTGTAGTTCTCTGAGTGAGCGAGACTCCATAGCTCTGGGCAGCCTTTGCCAACAAAGTGACCGTGTAGGGACGTCTCAAGAGAAGTGTGCTCAGATCTGCATTATTTACTTTAGCTTTTATTATTCCGGGCACTAGAGATGACTTATGGAAGCTTAAATCACTCTCACTACGCTCAACGGGTTTTCCCCAACGCCTCAGCGGCCTACAGAAAACTTTTGTAACACTTGCAATAAAGTCGGTCAACTGATGGGGGGGGGGGGGGGGGGTTTACATGGCATTTGCCTACTATTTTTAGCGAGAAGAGCACCCGATGTATTTCTCGTGTATGCCCTTTACGTCTTAGTTAAGAAGACAGAAATGGTATCGAGCATCCACAAGCGATGAGCTCCATATTAATTATATGAAGGCGCCAAGGGCTCACGAAGGACTCCTTGACGCGTCTTACAGTGTTAAAGTACTAGTGAAATAGTTTTAGCACTGAATATTAGGATACGCCGAGCAAACTCTTCATGAATGTGTACCTAATGAAGGGATGAAGTAAAAGCAGAAACTTCGTTGATTGAGAACAGTACTGCGACTGCGGTGTACTCGCCCGAAAAATTAGGTGCAATAATTTGTTGCTTTTTTTTTTGGTGCCTGTGACTAACCTGCACTTAGTCCGCATTTTTTTATCTGTAAAGTCCATCGCGTAAACACGAGAGCTTTCTAATCAAGCAAATCGGGTATGTAGGGGCACCTGCAGGCAAAACATTCTGTTCTATGAACTTGGCACTCTGAAAAGCAAATGAAAGAAATAAGCTCCTGTCGTTGCACGAAGTGTATATAGTTGGGAGCAGTACTCGCTAACCAGTGAGGTACAGCGCGCGACATTCGTGCTTCGATGTTGTTTCATGGTTTTCACTGCCACGCAGACTCTGAATGTGCGTGAGTCTGTGTATGCATTTCGGAGGCCACAGGGGCAATAGTGTAGCCGAGGAAGTCGACGCTTTGCGCAACCCGAAAATAGCCCACATATTAAGGACTTTAGAGGAAAATTGTTTAGCTCCCAAGGCCGCTATAGTGTACCGATTCTATTCCAGTGCTATTCCGTTTCATGCTTCGGCAACCGTCCGATCAGCCCTCTAGCAATGTTGTTGCAGGGATCGGCTGGACGCAAATGGTGTATTGTAATGAAGGGAGAGAATCCGGTTTTTAGATTATACTAGTCCTGGCGCCACAATTTGGTAGAGTCTGTTTATGTGAAGCTGAGAGCTTCGGGTACAAACTGTAAACATGCGTCTTCCCTTCCCTGCACTAATTCGATGCTATCTTATGTGTGCTTGTCTAGGTCTCCTCCAGACCAACTGGTTTGAAGTTTGAAGTTTGAAGTTTATTTTTGCTTCCATTACAGAAACAAGGAGCAGGAGCAAAAGGCTACAAAGGCCTGACAAAGGGCTCCCGCTCCTGTTGACACTCAGCGTCAGCGGTACAAATGACAATACGAAATACTTCACACATGTTCATATCAAATTAAATGTCACATAAGCAGTATACAGATCACATGATGTATGACATGTAGATTAAATCAAATTAATCCGGATAAGTGGCCCGGAATACAAAAGAAATATGCCATTAAACAGTAGTTAAATACAGATGATTAAGAATCTGTAGAAAAAATTTCCTGTGACTTCAGTAAAAGATAACATAGGAGACGAAAGTGAATTGCATAATTCAGTTGTAAAAAAAAATTAAAAAAAAGCATAACAGTATGACACAAAAATGATACACATCATGCATATTCCATTTGATGCTCTATAATATACAGTTTCATAGATTTTTTTGACAAAGTACAAAAATCAAGGGGACTTAGGCGATTTAGTAATTGCGGAACCTGGTAGCCTATATGTTGCCTGCCATAACTGTTCTGAACTTCGGTATTACCCTAGTTTCATTGCGTAGGGAATACCGACATTTTGATTCGGATGATTTAGCTGTGTAGAGTTTGTTCGTTTTTATATGTTGGAATAGCCTATAGTAGTATATCTGGTTAGCTTTCAGTAAAGTGTGTTTAATAAACAAATCATGCGTTCGCAGATCTTGAAGCCTACCTGTGTAGTTTTCAAAGCATCTAAGGACTCTCTTTTGTAATATTATCAATTGTTGATAGTTTTTTGAGTATGTCGTACCCCAAACGAGCAAGCAATATGTAAGTCGAGAGTAGAACATGGAGTAATATAATACTTTTTTAAGCCAAAGCGGAATTAATTCCCGGATTCTGTTAAAGCATCCCGTGATTTTACTAAGTTCTGCAGATAATTTTCTACATGTGTCGTCCAGGACATATCGCTTCTAAACCAAATGCCCAAGAACTTATGAGCTTCTACTTGTTCTATTTGCACATCTTGAAACAATATTGTTAACTTAAAATTCATTGGTTTGTTAATAGGTGCAAAAATGATGTAGTTTTGGTGATATTAAGTTGCAGTTTGTTGCTGTGCAACCACCACATAAGTAGTTTTAGGTAATTATTCATTGAAATATGTAACGTTTGCAATGACTTTCCGGAAAAAAACACATTGGTATCATCAGCATACATAATTACACTTTGAGAATATGGTATGTAAGAAAGATCGTTTGTGTACAGGTTAAACAACAAGGGTCCAAGTATAGATCCTTGTGGGACGCCCTGTAGTATCTTTAATTTCGGAGATTTGGAATTGTTAATAGATACATACTGATATCTGTCTTGTAAGTAACTTCGAATCAAGTCATGTGCTATCCCTCTTATTCCACAATCATACATCTTAGTCAGCAAAATGTCGTGGTTTACAGAATCAAAAGCTTTTCTTAAATCTAAAAAGAGACCAATGGTGTATAATCTTTGTTCAATGTTATTTATTATTTCATGCTTAATAGAGAGTAACGCTTCTTCACAGGATTTTTTTTCTAAACCCATATTGCACGTCAGACATAATAGAGTACTTTTGGACAAAACTATCAATGCGGACGTTTATGATTGTCTCAAAAATCTTTGACATCACCGGTAATACCGATATGGGTCGGTAATTATTAAAAGTGTTGTCTGTGCCACCTTTGTGCACCGGGTACACTCTAGCCAGCTTGAGTGCTTCTGGGAACACACCCTGTTCGAGCATACAGTTAATGACATGAGTTAAAGGACTGCAAATTATGTCCATTACGTGTTTCACGGCAGCTGGTTTGATATCGTCGTAGCCTGCAGCTGCATTATTCTTTAGGTTACGCATGATGTCTGTAAGTTCGTGCTCCGTAGCTGGTGTCAGTACAATAGAAGTAATTGAACTGCTTTTGTTGTACGCATCTACACTTGGATGTTCATTGTGCACAGTCGGACTATACTCTCCACTACGAATGAATTGGTGGTTAAGCACAGTAGCAGCTTCCTCATCATTTAGGATGCCTTGATTTGTGGTTACAACTATGGGTGCTGCATCATTCTTTCTTTGAGCAAGATTATTAACCGCCTGCCAGAACTTCTTTTTGTCGTTTGAAACTTGGGAGAACAAATTCTCATAGTAACATATTTTTGCATATCTAAGTTCCGCATTAAGCTTGTTTCGATATATTTTGAACTCAGCAAATTTCTGTGGGTCACGCGTCGTAACGAAAGAATGATACATGTTATTTTTAGTGGCAATCTTATTGAAAAGTAGGCGCGTAATCCACGGCTTTCTAATCTTTTTCTTGGAGGTATGCTTCGTTGTTTTAATAGGAAAGGCTAGCTCGTAACATGACATGAAACTGGCATAGAAATTGTTATATGCTTGATTTACATCACTTTGCTGGAAAATCGGTTCCCAGTTTGTCTTTTCGATAAGAGAGCGGAAGTGAGCTAAAGAATTCGGGTTGATATTCCGATATGAGCACACGCCCATTTTTAAGCTTTTATCATTCGTCATTGGCAAGAAACAAAACGTCGGCAGATGATCACTTATGTCCACTGACAAGAGACCAGCATAGCTACTTGGGCCAGGTGCATTCGTAATGGCGACATCTAACAACGTCGCGCTATCCGCCGTAATGCGAGTGGCAAGACTGATAAAATTTTCACAGCCATAGGCATTTCTAGTTCTCTTAAGTTCACGCGCATTAGTGTCATTTCCTAACATGTTAATATTCAAGTCACCCATTATCAAAAACATTGAACCAGTGTTATTTAGGTAGTTTAGTAGTTCATCAGTGAACTCAAAAAATGGTGTCTTATTTCCATTCGGAGGCCGATATATGACACATACGTAATAAGATTTCAAACACACAGTAAGACATTCTACGGAGGAGAGTCGAAATCCGGGCCAGTTGTTACATCATTTACAGGAAAAAAACTGTCAGGCTAGATGAAGGACAAGATAAGGGTTTACCGCGTTGTGATAGGCTTTCTACGTCTCTACAAACCGACCAGAGCCTACACATTTTAAGTGCGAAGATCTTTGGGGGCCTGGGCTGTCAGCGTCTGTCGCGTGATCACGCTCAACAAACCTTCCCCCCTCCATCGCTGCCACTGAGGGCCAAGCGTTGTTCAAATCTGCAGTTGCTGAACACTTAGTGGTGTAGCTGCAAACTAATGTTGTTTTTTCCTTTGAATTCCTTTTATTGTTTTGTTTTGTATTTACATCGTACCCACCCTCTCTGTAACACCCTCTGGATCTTGAGGGCATACTAATAAATAACATAAATAAATAAAAACAAGTGCTCAAAACTAGGTCAAAACAAATGCAGAATTGATCAAAATAGGTCAAAATAAACTAACATGATTCATACTAACTTAAAACACAGGAATAATGAAGCATTAAGCGCAATAATTAGCACAAACTCGTTAGAATCGGTTCCGAAATGCCAGACTGGTACCAGCGCAGCGCAAGAGAGGGCGCCACCACCCCACAAGCGTTCGATTGCTTCTCCCTCCAGCGCTACTCCAGCACCGGCGCATCACTGCTTCGCACTTCCACAGGTTTCACCTTAGTGGAGCTGCATTAGCGCTGGATTTCAACTACACAAGCGCTGATTTTTTTCTCATGTCGACTATTGCATCCCTTGTAAGTTGGCATCCAAAGCCAGTATAACTTAAGGATTCCTTCCGGTCGATTCTATTCCTGTTTTTATCACTCACCGTTTGCGACCTACCAATCAAATTGATAAGGTGGACAGAGCGCCGCTTGGGCCACGCACGAAGCCCGAAAATAAGTTTCATCGGAATGAAATTGTTACGGTCATTGCGGCCTCACATTTCAATTCTTCCCGTAAACCCTCGTGGACGACCGTCGTGAAAATTCGCCTGACATTTTGCGTAACCTTCGCCAATGACTCTTTACTTCGTAGAGATCTTATTATTCATGTAAGGTCTATTGAAACTTAATTCTGCATTGCTGCACGCTAGCGAAGCCTCTGTGAATGCATCAAGAAGCCAAGTCACAGAGTTAAAAAATTTGCCGCGTATCTGCGTGCTTCGCTGCAAATGTCGTCGAAAGACGATAGTCTTCTGCCGGCCGTACTACATGAGTGCTGGTCTGATCCGCGGCCACCCGTGATGCTGTTCTCGTACCATTTCCGTCCTGGCATGAAGGTTTGTTTGAACAGATTTCATTTTACCGCATTATTTCATCAAGCGGCCATTTATGCTTTGCCCTGCCTCAGACAGCGCTTCCTTTATGTTGAATCGGCCGCATCTGGCTGGCATTGATAAAATTGAGGAGGCCCTGCGTGAGACATGGACGCCATCTGGCAATACATCGGGAAACATGAGCTTGTGCAGAGGGTTTCCTTCCTCCATGGCAGAGGGTGCTCGTCGGCGCGCAGTCGGGGAACGTCGTTCGTAGGCGCGCATAGCATGGCATTTTCAGCGCAGCTTAAGAAACTAGGGTCTTTAGAGTTACGTATCTATGTATTTTCTATTAAAGGAACACACCTCCTAATACTTACCTAGTGATGTTGCGCCTCAGATATGCGTGATATTTACTTTGTGATCGATAACGTTCACAAGTATGAACAGCCGTACCAGTTTAAGTAGTGTGGGCGGTAAGCAAGTGGTCCAACTTTGGCCGGGTGGCTGAATCGGGTGACAGACAGACAAACAGACAGACAGACAGACCAAATTTTCAGCGTTTAAGTTCCCCAAGAAAGACTATAGTCTTTAAAAAGACTACCGTCTTTAAAAAAGATGGCAGGTCCCATGCTCTGTGGGAATCGAAGTTATGCGAAGCGGTGTGCGGGGAGCCTACGAAGTTAATGAAACGACGATGTGAGTGCCAAGACGTAGGCGGCTCTTTTATGGCCTACATGACAGGCATGTCATGACATTCATGTCATGACTCCTCAGAAGTCCTTTTAGCTACACCTAAGAGACCTTAAGGTGAAAACCTTAGTGATGCTGATGACTATGACTTCTACCACCATCCTTTAGTGTTTCCTTCACTTAGTGCCGACGTCCGATACCATTTCAATGTTTTTTGTGTGTTAATCTTTTTTCACTTACTCATTGTCATTTTGCTCAGCCACGATCATGACTATGACTTTGACCGAAAAACTTTGCCTTTTCCTTCACCTAGTACCCAATCGGAACCCACTCCATCGGGTTCTGAGTGTTAATCTTTTTTCGCTGAGTCATTGTCATTTTTGCGCAGTCATACTCATGACTATGACTTCAGCCATTATCCCTTAGTGTTTCCTTCCCTTAGTACCCATTTCAGAACCCATTTCAGTGGTTTTTTAACTGCTATACTTTTTTTCGCTGATTCATTGCCATTTTTGCTGAGTCATGCTCATGACTATGGCTTCTACCATCATCCCGTAGTGTTTCCTTCTCTTAGTACCTACGTCAGAATCATTTCAGTGGTTTTTGAGTGCTATACCTTTTTCGCTGAGTCATGCTCATGACTATGATTTCTACCAGCATCATTTAGTGTTTCCTTCACTTAGTACCCAATCCGAACCCATTCCATCGGTTTTTAGTGTAAATATTTTTGCTGAGTCATTGTAATTTTTGCACAGTCAGGGTCTTGACTATGACTTCTACCAGCATCCTTAGTGTTTCCTTCACTTAGTACCCACGTCCAAACGCATTTCAGTGGTTTTTCAGAGTTCATCTTTTTTTGCTGAGTCATTGGCATTTTTGCTCAGTCATGGTCATGACTGACTTCTAATATCATTGTTTAGAGTTCACATCATTTTGTATCCACGTCAGAACCCATTTCAGTGGCTGTTGAGTGTTAATCTTTCTTTCGCTGAGTCATTGTCATTTATGCTGAGTCATGCTCATGACTATGACTTCTACCAGCATCCTGTAGTGTTTGCTTCACTTAGTACCCACGTTCGAACACATTTCAGTGGTTTTTCAGAGTGTCTTTTTTTCGCTGAGTCATTGTCACTTTTGCTCAGTCATGGTCATGACTGTGACTTCTAATACCATTCTTTAGTGTCTCCATCATTTCGTACCCACATCAGAATCCATTTCAGTGGCTTTAGAGTATTAATCTTTTTTCCCTCAGTCATTGTCATTTATGCTGAGTCATGCTCATGACTGTGACTTCTACCAGCATCCTTTAGTGTTTCCTTCACTTAGTGCCCGCGCCCAAACCCATTCCACTGGTCTTTGAGTGTTAATCTTTTTTCGCTGAGTCATTGTCATGACCTAGATGGCACGCAAGTCATGGCATGTATGTTATGACCTATCACTTACTTTCGTCATATACTCCTGTCATATATGCCAACTTTAATTGGTACCTACCGAGTTAACAAAACGACCATGAGAGAACCAAGACTTAGGCGGCTGTTTCATGACCTACATGACACGCATGTCATGACTACCATGCAATGACATATCATTTATGTTCGTCATATACTCTTCTCATAGTATGCCAATTTTGGTACATACCAAAGTTAACGAGGCGACCATGAGAGCACAAAGTTGTAGGCGGCTAGATAGATAGATAGTACTGTCAAAGTAGCAAATGTTCGCCAAGAAATGGTTCGCATTTAAAACACGGTGGAAAACGATTTTTTTGTCGTACAAAAGAAATCAGCGCACTAACGAACCACAGAGAAAAATATGACACGAAACGAGCGCTGTCTCAGCACTTTTTTTTTCGTGTTTTTATGTCTGTCCTCCATTTATGTGCAGATTTTCGCGTTCGACTCTATGAATGAAATCTATCTAACCCGACTTAGAGTCCTAATAATGCTTTCGTGCATTTGTCTAAATGATTATACCGAATGGATTTGCGCATATAGAAGAATTTTCTTTGAACATCCAGTGACACGCTTCTGAATGAATACTTTCTGCAGCGTTCCAGACGCGCTCACGAAGAGGATGGTGTTCCAGACACTACAAGCCATCAACTTCTGCCACTTGCATAACGTAAGCGCGGCCGTGTACATTCTTCGGAATCACTGACGGGCACTTTGAATTAAGTGCTCTCATCGAACACGGGCGGGCGGGGGGCTAGCATCATGCTTGCGAGAATGTAGAAGCCCAAATCGTGATCGATGCCACTTGCAACGCCAGAGCCTAAGGGGCAGCGAAACTATGCCGCAACGCCGACATACGGAAAATTGATGAACTAAACTTCGTTCCTATTACTGGTAGCAACGCAGTTTACACGAATATTGGCTGATGTGTATACCACCCATTATTCTTTGTAGAAAGTGAAAGAAAATTGCAGAGTATACCGTGCTGCTTATACTGATGTTTAGTGCGGTAGTAACGTTCATCTTCAACGTGAAGGCAGTTTACTATAGCCTGAAAATCTACCTGTTCTGTAACATTCGTCGGGCATGCGATAACAACTACGCAAACGTAAGAGATCTTTGTCTAATGACGCATCATAAAAATGGGTAAAAATAATGTATTTGGTAAAGCAATTCGAAAGAAAACTACAAGTGGTGCAAAGACCTTACCTTCAGCCGTATCTCCGTTGTAGTTTTTGCGCTTGCTTTCATATTGGGAAATATAATTGCGTAACCTAACATTGGACAAAAAGCGATGCACTACATCGCCGATATATGCAATAAATTACAACACGTGCTTATTTCGCAGTAACCACACAGTTGGAAGTAAAGGATATGTGTCGTTCGCTCTTACTGCTTATTATTTGCTGTCGCGTTGTACAATGCACTAGTTTTAATAACATTCTGAAGATTAAAAACACTGTTCTTGAAGAAAACCAGACCTGCATGTGCGTTTTGTGAGATATTTTTAGTAATATATATCATATTTTTGTGCCACTAACTATATCTATTCTTGACAAAACGTAGAAAATAATTCGAAAAAATCCTTTAATAATTCAGAATTCGCTTCCCTGTATCGTTCAACTTTCGCTACATGTCTTACAATGGCTTACGATGCCGACTGAGTTTCGCCGAAATTCCACTAATACTTGGTATTGTGAAGCCATACAACGGTATTGATTGGCCAACGAGACAATGATACGTCAAACTGTGGTAAAAGCGTCAACCTGTCATGCCATTGAATTCATCGAGTATGTTGTGATACATGATTGCTCTTAATGAAAGCTGTGACACTTTTCCGGTCCTGTGGCCACGTTTACTTCGCAGTGCATTCACAGGGACGTCAAGCCGGAGAACATCTTGCTCACAAAGGATGGCGTTGTCAAGCTTTGTGACTTTGGCTTTGCTAGGACACTAAGTGAGTACCGAAATACAACTTACGCACGCTTGCTACCAGCAACTGCCTACAGTGTGGCCATAGGATTTACGGGTACGCTGTCTTGCTGTCACACAAGCGCTGTGTGTTACCTTTGCCTTGTGTGTCGTTTGTTGTGTGCGCGCTGCAGTTTCATAATGAATAGTTGCCGACTCGCCCAACTTTCAGTGTTTTTACGATGTTTACATTGACATTTCGACTGACGCACTAGGAGTTCAGTCATTTTTGGGCTGATGTGAACTTTCAAAACATACATAAAATATTCAGAATTTTATTACAGTGTACCTGGCATGCACAACGATAGCTAGCCTAATATGACGTGCAGAGTCCGTGTGTTTCTGACAGTAGCAGTTGCAGTGGCGTGCCGATCACATGCGAATATGCTACAAGTGCGTTACATTTGACGCAGACCAGTGACCTAAATGACTAGCAATTCTTGTTTTACTCACGCGTGAAAGAAGAAAATGATGTAGCTTGGAACTCATATTATCGCACAAGAGGGGTGAATTGTAAAAAATGCTTCTCAACCAAATTGCACAACACTATATTCAGTTTTAGGATCAGAGAGCGTGGATCCGTTCTGTCGTTGTGACAGGTGGTGTTTTTGCAAGTTTTCCGCGCGAAGTTCGTTCTCTATACGTTTAGCAGCTCGGTGACTTCCTGATCGTAGTAAGAAATTGCTAAGGAACACTTGTTGATTGCCGCAAAACCTCAACTACCGTTCATCTGAACACATGCCCTGTATGCATCTGACTTGCTCCAAGTCAACGTATATTGTATCTGTCTCCTTCGCGGCATGAAGAAAATGCAAATAGGCGGTGTCGAAATCACACACCCAGCTACGACTCTCTAGGAGCTAGGGAAACCAATCTGGGTCGCCATGTTTTCGTGTACTGCAAGTGCCGGAAGCAATTGGCGGAAGCAGGAAACAAGTCATGGCCGCCATGCTTTGGACACTGCCTATCGAGGGGAATAAACCAAGTCTAGGTAGGCGCTTATGTGCAACATTACGAATAATTACATGCAAGCGCGCTAAGATAAAGTTCTTTCGACTGTTATGTGAAAAACATATAAATAACACACATGGTGTATTTGCGAACAGGGAACCATTTTTGCTGCAGAGACACGTAGCAGCGTATTCCGTACGTTCTACATGCACAAGCATAGATATCTTCAGACCACTCTTTCTTGATGTGTTACAGCCTGAATGAACCTGCAACAGTCACAAGATATACTGCTGTCAGAGTAATTTTCATTCCTATTATACGTATACCCAGCAAGGAAACCAAGGATAATGAGGTTTATAGTAAGCTGTAGGACACACACAGAAGAAAGGAAGAGCAGAAGAACGCAGGACACAGGGCTAAATAACAACTAAAGAGGGCTTCGTAATACTGACCAAAGCATACTTGAGTGAAAGACAAAAAAGAGAGCGAGATAGAAAAGCAAGAAAAGCAAATGAGCACATGAGCCATACCTCGCTTACTTAGCTACTTAGCTTGTGATTTTACCACGTATTCAAGAAACATCTGCACGCGTCGCCTTACTCATGTGTATTTGCAGCATTTGTAAGTTTGGATAAATAAATAAATTTCTGATTGCACGCATAGAAAATCAAGCCAGGGATTAACTTTTTCTTTGATCTTCTTGTGGGATATAAAATGATGCAACTCTGGAGGAATCTAAGTTCTGCGTGTATGGGCCAGGATTTTCGCCCGAACGTTCAAGAAATGCATGTCGAAGCTTAGTCGGAAAATACTTGGTTGGGTGTTCCGCTTATAGGACATCTCGAAGATGATCTAGATGTGTCCTACTTTGCCTCGCTGCCTGTCTGTAGCGCTGTTGGCATTTATAAAAGCGGTAACAAAGCAGGAATACTAAAACCTTGATGACGAAAATGTTAATCAAGAAACAGAAGGAATGGTTATTCATAAGAGAATGAAACTACGAAATCCCCAAATCTGCCCTCGGCGACAACACCGTGTATTGCGCGGCTGCTTCAATAACGCTATACACAATCCTTTGTAGTGTTCGAAATAGCTTGCCGAATATCACGGAATGCTTAGCGGAGCGTAGGACAGGAGGCAGCACTTCCACTATTCTGGAAATCTGTAACGTTTAACAAATCCGATGCCCAATTCCGCCCGAAATAACTTTTTACGAAGGCAGGACTGGATTGTTGTACCGAGTGGAATAATATTCTCATACATTCTGTGCGATAGTTGATAACGCTGAATCCTTCACAATTATATCGTTATCTATTACAACTAGACATCAGTGTGCATTGTGGAGCACTCTCAATAATGATTTTTTTAATTCTGGGGTTTTCCGTCCCAGAAGCACAATATGATAATAAGGTACGTCGTATTAGGGGACTGAGGATTAATTTTGACCAGCTGGAGTTGTTTAACGTGCATCCAATACACGGTGCACGGGCGTTATATCATTTCGTCCCCATGGAAATGCACTCACCCCGTCCGGAGATTCGATCATGCGCACTCTGGCTGAGCAGCGCAATGCCAAAGCCCCTACGCCACCACGGCGTGTCAAGAAATAAATATTGCACTTCATCTGAACCGCTGTAAACAGCGTCGGGCAAAGGCTGTACAAGTTTTTCATCGCGCGATGACTGTAGCCTAAAAAAGTTGTGCAGGTAATCTGCGCTTTATGACGCTCGGCTCCATTTGCCTGCGTGATGACTTGCAGACGCGGAGTGTGCGGAAAGGTTCACCACACCAGCCTGGGAAGTTCAGTAGCATCGCATAATATCTCCCTGCGCCAATTTATTTTACGCTGCACTTACGGCAGTGTCAAAACTGCTTTAGTCTAAGCATGCCCTATTTAGAACCGTGATTATCAATACTTGCTCGACACATGTAGCACATATTTATGCTTCTAGGGGACTGACAACTGGGCCAAGTGGAATACGTTCATGCTGGTATAGCGCGAAAAGGACGTGGATTTTCTTGATGAATCTGCCACTCTTTTTAACAGCATCTTATACTGAAACTGACATGCAACTTTGGAAACTTGTGTGTTGAAGGTCCCGGCGAGAACTACACGGACTACGTCGCCACGCGCTGGTACCGAGCGCCCGAGCTGCTGGTAGGCGACACGCAGTACGGCCCGCCCGTCGACGTCTGGGCGGTGGGCTGCGTGGCCGCCGAGCTGATGCGTGGCGAGGCGCTGTGGCCCGGAAAGTCCGACGTCGACCAGCTCTACCTCATTCGCAGGACGCTGGGTGAGGATGATATAATGGCGATTTAAGGGCGTTCATTAAAACAAGTTGTCACATGTAGAATCCAAGTAGGCTTTTTGTTTATTTGCTGTTTAATAGCCGCAGACAGACTGGGAGTTAGAATGCAATAGGGCCGATTATCTCAAAATACAGCAAGAAAACAGAATACCGCCTTTTCATATGCAACACGCGCACACCAACTCCCCAAGGACATGTTTGGACTAAGGTTGCAAAAATGTAAATGTTAGCACAATAAAAATAAAGCTAATCAGAAGAAACGTTACATGTGCACCAGAGCTAAGTCGTAGAATGTCACATCCATTGTGTAATGACAACTAATGGACGCGCACACACAAATGCCATTGTTCTAGTAGTGCTAAAAGCAAACACTCAACATAAGCAGAGTCCACAAAAATATGCATATGAAATCAAATTAATTAGCTGGCTGTGTGCAAGGAATTCCCATGGGGCTCTCAAAGCCTATATGTCTAGTGAGGCATGGTCATGGACCAATTATTTTTCCTATGGTAAAATCGTCTATGTCCAAGTGACTTATCATGAAAACGGGACTAGCCGTTGATCAAAATATGGGCAGGCCATGGGAAGGTATCGGAAGTGTCTGGGGTACCACAGTGGGGGCAGTGGAATTCGTCCTCTTGGAAGGCGCGAGCATTCTAAGCTTCAGAATATACGCGTATTTCGGCGAGCTGGATTCTGCAATAATAGAAAGTCTTATGGCGCACGCTGTTGTATTGACTGTTGTGTTTGATTGACGGCATATGGCACAGGTTCACTCTCTAGCCTTCAGAGGAATTGGACCGCGATTTTTCTATATAGGTATTTGTAGGAACCCACTGGGTATCCTTTTCATTTTTCTTCTTTGTACCCCCCTTACACGACGATTCCAGCATTGCTCTTCTGGGTCTTTATATCGCCAGTTCAGGAATCTATAACTGTGAGGAAGGCGTTGTTAAGCATGGGACCAGAGTGCTGAGGCAAAGCTATTTTAAATAAAATTGAAAGCCTGGCTAACTATCAACCTTCTTCATCGTTACCGATTATATCTTAATGAATATCAAGAAGCTAGCGTCACGCACCTTAATAACGGCGAATGCCTGAGCAGATTTTTCAGTTGCTCTTTTTGCACGCAACACTGTAATGTGGAGCATCTCTATAAAGACTGCCATGCGCAAGTTTGAACGGGCTAGAGGACGACTCATGGACCTCAAAGGACAGCAGTTCGAGAAGTATGGGCGTACGCTATTTTTCCAATAGATAGTACTATTCAAAAATGCCCCCCCTCCTCATATTTACCTGCGTGTTCTCTGAATCAAATATATTGTGAATTTCGCTGCCATAGGTTGACTTACAATAAAAATAACTTTGTTATTCACATGGAGGGAGTGCAAAGGTACAGAATAAAACCATAATGGTATCACAAATGAAAACCCAATTGAACTTTCTGTAAGAAAACTTCACAGTTGCAGAAAAAAAAAGAAACCGGTAGACTTGCCCGGCCTACATCACCATTTCCAGCAAAGCTGTTTTTTTTTTTTCGAGCAGTTATATCAAGAATTCCCCTTCCCTGTAATAAACCACAGACTTGAAAACGGTACCCCCATATGAAACAACCATTTGAAACATTTCCCGCATATAACGCTTTCGTGAACTTGTTTAACAAATTTCTATGAAAGGCCAAACTTCAGCCATTCACTTTTACATTCCCAGGCGCATCAGCCATGCGCCCTCCCCCCCCCTTTTTTTTATTCGTACACTTCATCTCGTTGGCTGCTATAGTTCTTATAGCACAGGTAGGTAAGTTTTACGCCTTTCGTAAAAGTTTGAACACAGTTATAATGCTTAGCAGCGCGCGAATAAGTGATCTACTGCAAAGACCATAATTAAACATCACACTTTGCGCTTTGTATACACACCATCTGTAACAGTCCCCATATTTCCACGAAACAATTACACAGAGATACGTTTATTCACCGATGACACCCGAGCGCCTCGTACAAAGTATGACAATAGACAGATAACGAGGGTGCAGTAAATATTTTGAAAGCTCATAATTGAACAAACCCATTTAAGTTTCTCCCCGAGTTACAAATAACATGCCCAGAATTTTCAACAAATTTGACCTTGGTGTGACGTAAACGTTTCTCGGGACAATGGGAAACAGCGCCCAACGACCGTATAACGCTTTCGAGCACTTGCTGAAGGAATGTTTTACGAAGATAGAATTTCGTGACACCATTTTAACTAGCGTGTACAGTCGACATCGCATTTGTATAGAGTGGTCGAAAGGTCGGCTGCGGACTGCGCCAGAGTCCGTAGCTGCTACTTTGCTGTAGCTGCTTGGTTTTTGCATGTTTCTCTATAACCCATGGACCCAATATGCGGCATGCGCCTTTCATATGTAATTTAATGCGAATGTCCTAATTAATTCACACACTTCGAACATTGTTTACGCAGCACCCATAATATATGCCCCGTAGTTTTACCAAATATAAGGAATGTGGCTCCAGAAGTTAACCGAAAGTATCGGGGTAACCTACTATGAACTTTGTATAACTCCTGAATATAGGCAGGAAACGTGTATGCCCACTTCTATTATCAACAATCATATTTCAGCCAGATGCGTTGAACATTCTTAGCGCATCAGTCTCAAGATGATCCAATTTCCACCGAAAATGAACTCGGAGTCATTGGGCTTTGAGCAATTTCAAGACATTGAGCAGCTTTCAGGATATTGAGCAAATTTCCTACGCGGTTCCTAAAATACACTTGTAGATCACTGGAATACTTGAGTATGTAAATTACTGGTTTCAAGCTTTCAAGTTTAACGTACGTGTTTCAAGCTTTCTTCACTAATCACTCATAATATGACCCCCATACTACAAAAAATATTAGATCACTTCCACTTTGTTTTCTCCCAGGGCAATGGGAAAATTTGCTAACGTTGCGCACAACACATCTAAAGCAGCAGAAACTAAAGGTTTAGCAATTTCTATTTCGCCCTTATTAACCGACAAACTTCAACATTCGCCTGCAGACCATCCCTAACAACTTTATGTAAATATATATCGTTGAAAGATTCAGTTTCTTGGGGACACCGTGAAAAACGGCATCTAACGTCTTTGAGAGCTTCTATTCGCACTTGAAGTTTATAAAAATTTTACTCGTCTAGGGACCGAGTATTTCTAAGTCAGTCACTCTACCAACTGAGCTGAATAGAAGGGTAACATTTACCAGAGCAAGGGCGAATTAATTCATCATTCAAGTCGCTGGAACATTTTGTGAACTGTAAATTCATCTATGCCGTATTCCGGAGCATTCAATCTACTAGATTCAGTGATATTTCAGAAAGATAACTTGTTAAAGATTGTTGGCTGTTTAATCCGCAGTGTCGCTGCCTGTTCCGTTACAGTAACCGCTGTCAATTCTCCAATACGTCTGTATTCAACTTGTGAGTTTGTCTGGCTGCTGCATGAGTTCTTTCACATATAAAGAACGAGGTTGGATTTATTGCAGGCTTGAAAACTTATTGCAGAGCGCCTCTAAACACGGCGGTGTTTTCGTGTTAACATTGTGCGTCAAAAGAGTTGCTGGAAGAAACTTTCAGCAGTCACAGTCATTAGTACAAAAAGTGCTTTGGGATGTTACGCAGACACACACACTCAGGCACACACCTACTTGTTGACGTATGCACATGCACACATGCAAAGACACACACACACATGCACAAACGCACGCATGTACAAACGCATACACTAAATTAAAACAGTAAACTTTCACGCGCAGAGAAGTCCTATTTGTATTAACTCAGTACTCTCTTTAACAGTCCGGTTGTATAACGCATAGAAAGAAATAGCGTTCCCATATGCAGGTCTGCTGCATCGTGCCGCGGTCTGTGCACCATATTGGTGGGAGAAGATAAACAATCAACGTACGCCATGCTCATTCGATAGTTTGCCCTTGGAACCTCTTCGCTCTCGTTTCCTTAACAGACTGAGACTATATGTGACAATACATTTCATTGTCATAATCTCGTATTTCGGTGATAGGCGGGAACTGTGGTCTATACTCATAGTTCGGTGGAGTTCCAAAGGATTTGAAGTATTGCGTAATTCCTCAGCAGCAGCGGAAGCTGGTATTTATCGTCGCACGCGTTGCTTTTATATGAGATTCGAAGCCGGTGCTGCCGTTTGACCAGTTTTTAACGCCTATCGTTTTTCTAGACCACTGAAAGTGGTAATGACGGAAAATATTGCTGTGCTGGCACACTGTTCACGTGTCAGCACACTGACACGTTAGTCAGCTGAATTTGTAGGATGGTTGAATATATATGTGATGGCGACCAGAATTACTATATACAGGGTGTCAGTGCCGGGCGCAAGTGAACAGCTCACGGAACGAGCGGATATATTAGAATAATATGGGCGCCCGCTCATAGTGGACTCACAGGGAACGAGATCGCCAATGAGGTCGCCCGAGGACTCACACACCGGGCCCCAGCGCAGGCAGACTACTCTCTGTCTAAAAAGCGAGACTTAACCACACACAAAGAAACTTTACAACACTATAGAATGGGCAGGAGAACCCTTCCCCCCCCCCCCCCCCCCCTTAGATCTCTCACAAAGAAGGAAGAAGTAATCTGGCAAGAACTGCAGACGGGTACCTTCCCAAACCAGTATATCCTACACAAATGGCATCCTTAGGTGTACTCTTCAAAATGCAAAAACTGTGAAGGCATAGCGACCCTAAATCACATGCTCTGGGCTTGCCCAGCGCTAAACGGTCTACATGGGAACAAAGAGTCATGGGAATTCTCTCTCCATAGCCAGGAAGAACAAGCCCAAAAACAAGCCATCTGTCAAGCCCAGGCCGCCGCCGGAAGCCAACTGATTCCGGCCGACGTCTAGGGGGAAGTAGACGGTGAAAGGGGCGGCTGCGTCTCACCCCGATCACCCATACTCTCTGACGGGTGCAAATAAAGTGCTTTCTCTCTCTCTCTCTCAGGCACACGTCAAGGCGTATCGAAGTACTTGCTGTCTGTTTTATAGCAGTTGTTTAAATATCATGGATTCAAAATACACTAAACTTTCGATGCCTTCTATTCGTTTTCGCAGGTGAACTTATACCAAGGCACTTGCAGATCTTCAAGACCAACGACTTCTTTGCTGGAGTCAGCATTCCCGACCCTGATGTAGTCGTAAGTTAAGATTTTCTTACAAGAACTGAAATTTGGGCGAGTTCGTAACAATTGATAGGAGACTTAAAGCGCAAAAAAACGAGAACACAAAAAGGAACACCACACAGGATGAGCGATACTTCAAACTAACGTTTATTTTCTGAAAAACACACCTATTTATAGGTCGGCACAGATCAAAAACAAAGTACATCATTGCTCAAGTGCGCTCCAAATGCCCGCAAAAAGTTTAAGGAAGTTAAAAAATTTAATTGTGACACAGCTGTGCTCATAAACACAAAAAGCCGAAAGCTCCGAAAGCGTAAGACATAGAAACAAGCTCGTTATCGTGTGGGAATTGATAACATTAGGCTTGCAGCGAAAAAAAGTTGGTGTGGTTTAGCTTTGGTTAACCCTGGTTGATAGCGAAAGCTTCACTGCCCTGGCTAGGCCCACTGTCCAGCTGTGGGCGAGGTGTGGTTTCGGAACGATATACAGACATATTTGCAATGAATACAGCGTTTATTCATCATTTTTTATGCCTATGAAGACACTGCGGTGATCAGTAAAGTAGTGAGACTTGGTTGCAACTCGCAGCCGGGCTCAAGTCTACTCGGGCAACGGCGGCAATGTCTCCTTTCAGGGCTCCGTAAAGGCCTAAATATAATCCGACGTAGCGTGAACGCGCACACACGTTATGTCACGTTGGCGAGAACAACAGCGGCTATTGTTCGACCGATGGTTCGATGTACTGGCGCCGGCAACGTCACCGGACGCTCCACACACACACACACACACACACACACACACACACACACACACACACACACACACACACACACACACACACACACACACACACACACACACACACACACACACACACACACACACACACACACACACACGCACGCACGCACGCACGCACGCGCGCGCACACACACACACACACACACACACACACACACACACACACACACACACACACACACACACACACACACACACACACACACACACACACACACACACACACACACACACACACACACACACACACACACACCGATAACATCGGGCTATGAGCGCGCCTTAATGATCTCTTGTGGTTTGACCTCGAGCTCTCAAGGTGAGAACTGCGAAAACGACGGCTGCCCGAGGTAGCGCAATGAAGCTTTCACTTCAGAACAATTTCTCGGCTTCTTGCGCTTTAAGTCAAGCATGATTTTCTTATTCGCGATCAAAATAAATTGATAACGCTTTCCCTGCGTATCCTGGCAGAAGCTGCTTCTTTTCACTTGTGTATGAAATAATTTAAGCTGAAAAATAAAAACACGAAATATCCTGGCACTAGATCACACTGTACAAACAGAAAAAATGCCACACATGGGTGGAAGTCTTCCGTAAAATGTTGTAGTTTTAATAAAAGACGCAGACATCGAGGTACAAAAACTGAGTTGCACGTAGACCAATAAATAAGACACAAATGCTCTGTGAAAAAAAATTACAATGAAATGTGCTATCTTCGTCTAAGGCTATAAAATGTGTCGCAAACATAGATTTCTCTCACTTTCAGAACAAATTTGCCAAGCACGTCCCTAATTTGAAAAAAAAGAACCCCACCTAAAGCACCGTCTTCGGCAAGGCTGACCACGACGTGACGTAGCTCATTTGTCGTCTGTTGCTTGAAGTAGCGTTCCCTAATGCCAACTCCTTCCTCATCGTAATGGCCAGAATCCCCGAATGTGCAGTTCGTTTTTGCAAAAAGACAATTACGTCATTGCAAAATATCACTGAAAGGTCTTGCTTCCAATCCCATGGAATGTTTTCAAGTTGTCAAAAGCAAAAAGAGAAACACTTTATGCGGCAGCAAAATGACAGAGACCGTGGACATCAGTTCAAAAAAAAAGGGGGGGGGGGGTTTGAGGCGCTGTGGGTTTAAAGGACAGTGAAAGAGGAAATATTAAAAGTCAAAAAGCGAGAAAGCGAAATATCACCTTCCATTTGCACGTCGTATAGCATAAAAAAAAAAGATGCCGCGTGTCACTAGGGGCAAGCACGGCAGGTTGTGAAACTTTGAGCTTGCCAGGGAGTGTCAAGAAAACTTTGTAGCATGTCAGAATTAAGTGTGACATTTCCCGAATTACATTTATGTAACATATAGGTGACACACAAGCGTAATAGAGTGAGTAAAAAAACTGCAATACTCAAAAGCCGCGCAGAAATTCAATAAAGACAGAAAAAGCTAACGCAAGAACTTTGCACGCAACAAGATAAAAGAAAAAAAAAGACAAAGCTGAATCGTGTGACCTTAAGGAATCGCAGCCGAATTATATACGCCCAAAGCCTTCTGTTTTTGAGCAGTTGCATAAAGTACTGTATTTTTTATGAAAGTAAATAAACACGTATTAAACCATTGCACGAATATGACCCGTAATGTACATGGGCACACTATTTCTTGCAAATTTATTGGTTATACAGTTTGTTGTCCTAAGACACCGGGAAGAAAGCGGATTCATAACGCTTTAAAGCAGCGCGATACGTAACTTACTGGAAAGGTTCTAATTATACCAAACATTATAAATATTGCCAGCACATGACCCATAAAACATTGCTAGAACTTCCCAAAAGTTTTAGTTACGTGCGACATTTGGTTATCCAAATAAACTCGTATATATTGCGGATTATGGCTGTATTAGGCTTGTGAGCACTAAGTTACTGTAAAGACGGTTGTTAACCCGCACACATTAAACATGATATGCCCGTCTGCCTTTAAATACTTCTTCTCACGAAATTTTAACTCCCTCTCACATTTCTTTCTCTGATGAAGCGTGCAAAGTTTGCATCCTTTTTAATTTAACACGTTTATATCGTTCAGGTTTGCTTGCAAGTAAATCGCTGCTAATCCCGTAATTAACCCATACACATTACTTTTTACAAAACTAATGCTTTACTGACACTTTTTCAATTACATCCATTTAACCCATACCATGACTCCTATTTCTTTCAAATGTAAACTCTGCACCGCATTGGGATATTTCAGGACACTGGGAAGTTTTAGGGGCGAAGCTCCTTAGGGCGTGGGTCTGTCCTTCCTCCGTATGTAGCCACCTGTAGCCACCCATTTTTGTGCAGATCGAAGCTTTGTGCCTGCTTCACTTCTCCCTTGACACCGTGCACAGTACGCACGTTGTATAACACCTCTAAAGAGTAAAAAAAAAAGACTATTTAGGAAATATTTTGAAAGCCGCTAACTAAGGCACACACTTCAAACTTGGGATGCACAACTACCTTAACATGCACGCCATTTTCTTTAAAAGATATAGAGATGCCGCACCATTTGGTTCTTTCTGAACGCCAGGGAGGTATTCTACGCTTGACCGAACGTTCGGAACGTAGAAAACACCAACGCCCTGAAAATTCCAGAGTGCCGAGCGCGCTGAGCGCGTTTTCAAATTTCGTGATGTTGCCCGTAGCAACAACAGGAATGTAAAGGAGGACCCCTTATGCTCCCTGCAATAAAGTTTAAGTATCACAACGAAGAAGCAATGCTGTATTGTTGTTTGACCGTCTACTGATATATCATTTTCCATTCCTTCTTACAGGAATCTCTACAGTCTGCAATACCAGCAACCGTGGACACATTCGGAATCGATTTCTTGAAGGTGAGCAGTGACGAGTAGTGCCGGCAAGAAAATTAATTCGGCGTTTACCTTTTGACTTGAGACTTGGATTGCGAGCTCCTATAGTAATTATCTAAAAGAATAATTCCCACGCCGGCATCCCAGAACAAACGAAGAACGAAGTAGAAACGTTAGCTTTAATGATGCCTTATCACGTGGGGCTTGTCAATATTGTGGCTCATTAGCGTAAACAGCTTTATTGAAGGCCATCCGTCATGTCATCGTGATTGCAAGTATACCCGCCGTAGTACAAGCGTATTCAGTGATATGTGGACCGTAAAGCAGAGAACAAATGTTTGTGGACCACTACCTATGGAGCAAACGGTAAATTTCACCATGACCAATATATACATGTAGCTTCCAACATAGAAGGGCCAACTAAATGTATCATTGGAGAATCACAGTGAATTGCTTAGTTGTTCGTTGTACAAGCGGAATATGACAATATTAATCATTTTCTTTGTGAGCGCGGTCGGCTATTTTTTGTCCCCGACTTACATAAACTGTACGACTTTTATCCGCTACTCAGGTACTACTGCGATTGATTGCCAATGAGCGGAAACCACGTGCCTACTGTTCAGTTTAGTTGCGGAAAATATACGCACTGAATACGCACAGTGTAGAGCACAAGATGAGCAGGTTGCATTTTAACAATAACCGATTACGACTCGAATTTCTTGACAAAGGAAATACCTCACAAACGGCGAGTTCTGCAGGACAAGCTAAGCAAGACAATAAAAATTTATATTTTGATATTAGTTATATAAAGACTGTTTTGCTTTTTGATGATCGGACTGGGTTCTAGCGGATATATAGCCCTGGGAAGGAGTTAGGCGCTTGCTAATAATGCGGGGAAGCCAGGGAAATGATCGAACATAACTTAATAGGCTGTAATTCCCGTCAGACCACATATATAGGTACACGAGAAGCATATAGTTCGGGGAAGCCTTGAAGTTTAAAAGCATCCGCAGGAAAATTATTATTCTTAATATAAAGTATGACGAGGCTGTAGGCTCGGCAGAGAATCTTGCAAAAAGATATTTGCACTTCGTTTTGTTCACTTTCGTTGTCTGGTCCTGTCCAGTTTTATCGTCCACCGCCCAAACATCCATGACTTCCGATATAGTGCAGCGTAGTACATGTGGTTTTGGGAATCGTAGTGAGACGTGTAATTCTGGATTCGGTGGGAAATGAGACGTCGTCTGTCTCGTTGCGTTGCGTAAAAGAATGGTTATCCTTTATGCGAAAAAAAGCAACCCTTTCACGTCCTAGTTGGTCTGTTCACGTGTTAGTTGGTCTAGGAGTGGCACTGAGATGATTTGAGTGGTCCAATAGCATGAGCAGACCAATTGTTAAAAGGGAAAGGGCTGTAAAAGGCATATTTTCGTTCATATACTGTGCATTGGCGTTGTTATAGCTCAGTATTGTTTTCTGTACCTCAAAACGTCATCTATTTTTCTGAGCATAGAATGCGGAGATGTGAGTTTAGCGTTAAAAACCATACAACTTGCATCCTTTTTTTGGTCATTGAACAGTTTGGTGTATTCTCTTGTTTGACTCTATCATGAGAAAACTGCGTTCTTGAAACTAGTGTGAGCATTGAGGAAACTTACCAAGTGGTTTATTTCTGCGCTAGTGAAGTGGTACGCAGCAATTCCGAACTGCACGCGCTACAGTGTGTCGGCTTTACAGAAATGCCTGGACAAGGACCCTGCCAAGCGGTGGACGTGCGAGCAATTGCTGAAACACCCGTACCTTGGCGATTGCAAAGTGCCCGAGGTGGATGTCGAGGACAACGTTCGAATACGAAGAGAAAAGTCTAAGGTATGTGGCTCTGAGTTCCACAGCAGACACGATGCAGTTATTTATTTTATATATTTCATTATATTTCATCAAACCCACCACGAATTTTATGTCACGTCAACAATCTGCGGTTACATTAGTTTAGCCAGGAAAAGGCGACGTCCTGAAGTATCACTCAACATATATCACGTCACCTTCTAAGGCGATTTGATCAGCCTTGCGGGCGTGCAAATGCCACTAAGACACAAGGATGAAATGAAGGACAAGACAGCCGTAGCGCTGCCTGTGCTTTGTCCTTCCTTTCATCCTTGTCTCTCAGGCGCATTAACACGCCTCTATTAGATTCGCAGCTTTCACATTTCATTTATCTCTCTACTAGATAGTCAAGCAGGTGGTGTTGTTTGATTTACAAATTATTATCTTCAGAAAAGAAAGAGGGCAATACGATTTCTTAATTTTCCACGGGAACGTGCGCAAATGTATTGAGACGTGTGCAAATTGATGTTTATCTGTGTTTTTTCTGTTTATTTTTCCTGACCTGAACCCTTCCACAATCATCTGTCACTGGACGCCGCACATGATGGACTTTGGGCTTCAACTGGCCTCCTCGCACTTGCTGCTTGAATTCGACCACGACCATGCCTGTATTCACCCAACTGGTGCCGTTGCTAAATTTGCTTCGATTCCGTAATTTTTGCTTGTAAATACCATCTGATGTTCTGGTTTGAACCGTGACATGAACCATAACGTTAACGCTGTCCTTTTTTTCATACCGGCTTTTGACAATACCGTTGGACGCTGAACAATTCGTGTGGTGCTGCCTGATGTGTGCCGGTTTAAATGGTGTTCTCTGCGCAATGCCTCGGGGTCTTCAGAACGGCGCTCAACACCAGTCTCTATTTCCTCATCTTCCGGGTCACTCCGGAAGTGGCTACCCGACGCCGGATATCCGGGCCTCGCACTTGCACTCTCGACATTCCCAGCCCCTGCAGAGCCAGCCCCACTCGCAGCAGTCATCGTCGCGCAAGTTTGACCACCTACCAAACATCTGACGCTTGGGTCCCGGGACACTCTACCACTCGGTCCCCAAGTCCTTCACCGGATGGTCCTGGAAGTAGTCCCGCGGGCGAGGCTGGCATCTCGTTGATGTGCTGTATCTTTGCTACCACCTCCACCAGCATGTTGTTGTGTGTATGGTTTGTTCGTGCGTGTTGAAAGAATGAGAAAAAAAACTGTGCTCCATGTTTTGCGAAGAGGACAGCGTTTTACAGCGAAGTTGAACTGGTGTGGCAAGGTGGCTTTGTCGGTGTTGTTCTTTCACTGACATGGTAAGATGTCAAACGTGAAATAATATTTTATTTTCGCAGCGCAGATTGATTTAGCTGGACGACTTGTTTTTGCAGAAATTGAACGCAGCGGCTTCATTCTTTAGATGTCCATTTGCAACTGTGCTTGATAGGTGTGTAGGAAGGAGAGAGTAAGAGTCCGAATTCTTCAGGCAACGATGTGTCTACTGGACAGTACTGCGAAATCGAGCAAGTATGGGAAAGGGTGTTTCTGCCAGCAAAAAAATGGCGCAACTGTGTGATAATGCAAATGTAAAATCACCACTGCAAAAGGGATTTTATTGTGCTTGCTCTTAGCGCGCGTCATTACAACCCTCCTCCTTCTCCGCTCCGCTCACCCCCAAGCAAGGAATATTTACTCCTCGTAGTGCTGATAAATTATTTACGCAATTGAAGTGAAGCACCGCGGAATGCAGCGTGGACAGTGCCTGAAACCGCCGCCTTCATTGGTCGCGCGCTGCAGTGGAAGATCGCCAGTGAAAGTGATAGAACGGATGACCTTAGACTTAAGTTGTGACGCTTTACAATGTGTTCTGTTTATTACTGGATGACTGTTAATATGGATGAATGCTAACGGACGTGAATTTTCTTCAGAAGTGCATATGTGCGTCTACCAATATTTTATTTCGTTCGATGTGAATGTGTTCCTGTACTGGCTATTTAGGAGGACGTTTTTTCGGTGAGTTATCCTGTCCTTTTGGTAGCTGATATTTTAATGATTTTATCGCACATTGATCACTGGCGAAACGGTCACTACAGTTCACCTCAGTGTATGTTTTCAGTACTTCAATGAAGTGGCGTGGCGTGATCTGCTAATGGGACTCAATTGCCTACCTTTTATATGTATATCCCTGTCACTCTGGCACTGTATGAATCGAAGATTTTATTTCAGAAGGAGATGTGGGCTGTCACACGGGCGCGTCAAATGAAACCTAGATGACCGGAGCTTTGGGTCGAGTCGAGGGAACCGCGTTGGTCCTTTAATTGTAACCTCAAGGGAATACTCTTGTTCTCAGGAAGCATACATAGAAAACTTTTATAAGTAAATATATTCGGCTTTTCAATGTTCAAAAAACAAGTTTCATGGTAGGCGAGAGCTGAAGGTGAGAATATGGCACGAGCAAGAACGAACGGCAGACGCCAATTAGCTATGCAGTGGCGCAAAGTATGGCCTTCATCACAACCAAAGCATCCATATTCAGCAAAGTAACGACTTTACGCGCATATTTCGTTTTCAGCTTGAAAGTATTAGAAAAATAACCTTCAGAAAATAAAATATGGTATAAGTGCATTTTAATGCTTATTTGGACACAAAATGTGTATTAGCTTACGTGACGACTGATGCTCCAATGGCACGTGCAGTATTTCTGACAAAAGCTTCAGCAGACACCGTGCATTACTGATACAACTGCGCTGAACTAATGCAAGCTTGAAAGTTCTATACTCCTTTACTTCTAAGGAGCTTTGGTATGCCCGTGTGACAGGGGTATTAGACTTACGCACTAGCTGGGGCAATAGCAAGGACACGAAGATGAAGATGTGTACAATTGGCGTTTGCGGTTAGGTGTGGCTGCGTGTTAGCAGGCGCGAGAATGGCTTGTAGTATATGACTGAACGATACTTTGTATCTTATGAGGCCTGCTAGTGAAAAGAAATTCATAATGAGGTGATTTACCATATTGACGAGGGTTATCAATGAGATACGCGTAGCAGTTGAGACATTTGGTTAACACTGAATGTAGCAGATGGCCCAGACGTTTATACCAACGGAAGAACGAGGCAACTCTGTTGCTTTAGGTATAGAAAAAGTTGGACATGGCTTGCATCTTCAAATTTTTGTGCTCTGTTATCTTTATTCATAGGCAATTCCCAATGGAAAATGCTAATGCCACGCAGGCTTGGCGCTTTTATATCACTTACTGATGGCGAAGCGAATCACCACATTGAGATACAATTGAAATAAAATAGGTCCTATTACTCCATGGAAAGAGGTTGAGTGGAGTGGAACAATAACAAACTTGAAAATAATGTCGTAATTTCTGTTGGGCAGTTTTCATACCTGCTGATATTGTCCACAGAGCATTCATCTGCAGAACCGTACGTCATGTGGATGCACTAGAAGCGTTATGTCGTTGTTTCTAATGATTTTCTATGTCATTTTATTGGTAGCCACTAGATAAGAAAGGACCGATAACAACGTGACTGTTCAACAATTCTCATTAATTCTACTTTACCTTAATGTGCCAGAGGCTTTTGCCCAGGTCGCGGGAAATTGTGACAATTGCCCTCCAAAAAGACAGTGTTTGCTATTCATGAATAATTAAATAATTGACTTTCTCTCTTAGTGCTGAAGAAACGCCTGCTTCAGTGAGTTTGTTTCAATAAAAGTTGCTTCCAAGAAGTGAAGAAGCACAGTGTGCTGGTTTGTGAACTTTATTGCTTGATTTCAAAGGAAACAAATGCGCGTACGTGTACTGTTACTGAGACGCGCTAGAGATTCATGTTTAATTTCTTAATCTCAGTCTCTTAAAAGCTTTGGCTAACAACACTGCTGACGTGCCATTGAAAAGAAAATGATGTGCATTGTAAGTGGTAGCAGTTTTATTGTTACATGCAGGAAGTGGCGATTTTCCTGAGCACAAAGTGTGCTGTCCGTAAACGAAGGTGGATCTCTTTGATCGGCCCAAAAACGTGAATGTATTTTGAAACACAACACTGTATATGTGGGCCAGTACACCTTTGATAACCTCATTTAGGTAAACTCGGTCCAAAGCTAAGGAACAGCAGGCAGGGACCGGACACGTAGATCACTACGGCAGCGGCACGCGAACCCAGATCAGGAGGTTTAAGCAATCTAGCCGCTAGCCGTACGTTAGGGCTGTAACAAGATACGCAGTTAGCCAGTGTCACTATAGATTACACCAGGTTAGCCGTAGCCGCCAGAATATTCGGAGTGAAGAGAAATGAATTGAAGACCGGACAGTCAGAGAACAGAAATAAGAGCAAAAGATCAAATAGGTTGCCAGGAAACGGCGTAAACTCCAAATGGCCAGCAAGCGACTCCGAAAGCAGCGCTCCCGAGAATCGGAGGGAAAGGTGATCTCTTGCATCCGGCTCCAGTAAAATTAAAGCAAAATTGCTTTTGGCGCTTGTACCAGTATAGCAACCACAGCTAAGGGCGAAGAACTGCATGCAGAAGGGTGCGGCCTAGCCCCTATGAATGGCTTTCTCCTTTCTCTTCTGCTTAGCTACCGCGATGCCGTTCTACGTGATGGTGATGCCCAGTGGCAGAATGAAGCCTGTGCTGACCACCCAACGCAGGAAGGCACGTACTTATAAGTAGTTGTTTTTGTCAATATTTCCAGCACTTTGGTTGCGTAATGGCGACGAACGTAGTCCAGTTCGTGATGCGTAATTTCTTGCAATAAATATCAACTCAAGACAGTTCGGCCTCGAACGCAAATAGAGCGCTTGCTCATTCGTCGTAATCGAGTTCTGTTTGCGCGGCTCAGTTCCGAAGCTGTTACATGCACTCCGATAGTCGAACGGTGAAGAACAAGGACGTAGCGTCTATACTTGTTGCTGTCTTTGTGATCTTGACCTGAGCACTTCAAGACAAATGATGTGTCTGCGATTGCATCTCAGTCGTAGAAATTGCTTCACCTAATTCATAGTTGACTCATATTGCGCCAATGTTTGTCACAAGTTCACAGCCATTGGGTCGACGAATGGTGTTAATTTGGCGCAGCGCATCGTTGTTTAACCAAATCTAAAGCGTAGTGTTAGGGTTAAGTACCCTTGCAAGATCGTTGTAAGTTCGCAGGACTAGTTGGTAACTAATGTCCTTCAACCTCCCATTTCAATGTTTCTGTGGTCTGCCTTCCTAGACATTACCCAGGTGTCGTGGCCCTTCTGTTGGCAGTTGCCAGCCTGCTGCTTGCTTGCTTTGTCTCTATTTCAATTGTATATAGGTTTCAAATCAAATTAATAATAATAATAATAATAATAATATTATTATTATGTTATAATAATAAGATTCGCAAGATGGCGCCTAGTACGGACGTCCGTATTCTGTGCTCCCAGCCTTTTTACGGAAAACAGCAGTTTCATCGCTGTATTTCGTGCGAAAAACGTGCACACGTGAAGTGTATTGCATGGCCCGACGAGGACCTTGAGCTTCTGAAGTCTGGTGAGAAAGATTTCACGTGTAACCTGTGCCAGAACGCCGACCACGCCGACATTCCAGAGGCTAGGCCGAGCGATCCAACCGCCGCTGCTTCCCCATCGGCGACCCCTCCACAGGGCCCCGCTCTCGTCGGGACCGGTTGTGAGGCGCTTGGTGACATAGCGGCCCTCCGTGGCCTTCTGCTTCAGGCGCTCGAGGGAATATCCTTCCTCAGCGATGAGGTGGCGCGGCTGCGGAGTGACAACGAGCGTCTGCACAGGGTAAACGCGCTGGCATCCGCTCAGCAGGCCGAGACTATAGGTGCGCTACAGGTCGAGGTGCGTTCCCTGCGTGATGCGCTTGGCAAGCCGTCTCCAATTTCTCCTACTGTGATGCCGCCCATTTCTCCTACTGTGCTGCCGCTCCACCGTCCAAGAAAACCTATGCTGCCACCGTCCAGACTGCTTCGCCGAGTGCTGTCACCGCTGACCATCTCTCCAAGGTAACTCGGAGTGAACGTCGGCCTGCTTGTTTTGGAGTGGGGAGAAGCAAGGCAATATCTGTAGCGAAACGAGCCCCGCGACCGAAAGCCATTTTTGTGTCCAGGTTTCAAAATACGACGTCTGCGGATCTGACTGCTCACCTGTCAAACGTCGGAGCACCGCCAATCGCCTGCAAACGCCTGAAGACGAGGCATAATTCCTATGCCTCATTTCTCGTCTGCGCTGATGAAGCCATCGACGATGAAGCTCTTAAGCGCCTTAACGACCCGTCTATGTGCCAATGGGGTGCCTTTCAAGCCGTTCCGTTGGGGTGCTACACGACGGTAGCTTCATGCTTCAGAGAAGAACCCCAAACGTCAAAGTGGTGTGTAATCTGGACATTTTCTACCAAAACGTTCGTGGACTTCGCACCAAGGCACGTGAATTTTTCGCCATGTCATTTCGTCTTCCTTTCCTATTTTTGTTATTTCCGAAACTTGGGTCTGCAGTGAAATTTCCTCCTCAGACTTTTTTCCGCCACATTATAACGTCTTTCGCAGTGACCGGGACTTCAGTGGAGTTAAGCAAAAAGGTGGTGGCGTACTTATTGCCGTTGACAGCTCACTGACATGTGTAAGGCGCAGCGACATAGAAAGTGTACAGGAATCGATTTGGCTTGAAGTCAGCCTAGCGCGCTGTGAAAAATTGTTAATCGGAACCTTCTACGTTCCACCGAATATTTCTCCTGCTTTGTTTGATCAGGTCATCTCTTCTATTGAAAATGTTATCCTCCATCGCAAACACAGAGTATCCTTCTTGGTGATTTTAACACACCAGGAATTGATTGGAACCGCTTACATATTCTCATTATAATCATTACATAGAGAATAAATGCAGCCTGTTGTTAGACTTTATGTCCTTCTCTTCTCTTCAGCAGCACAATTTGATCGCCAATTCCTGTGGCAACGTTTAGACCTTTGCCTGTCTAATGCTCAAGCTATAGATGTTTCCTGTTCTGACATTTCCCTTGTCCGTCCCGATAAGTTCCACCCCTCACTAAGATAACTGCCTCTGTGTCAGCCTTGAAGCAGAGCTTCTCGACTGGCATTAATGAATCTTCTCTTTGCTTTCAAGCGGGGTGATTATGTTGGCTTGTATGACTCTTGTCCACCAGAGATTGGTCCCTGGTCACAGATAAACTAATGTTGATGGCCAAATAGATCAGTTTGCAGAGCTTGTTTTGAGCGGTATGCGCCAATACATTCCTCAGTACAGTCCTAGGCACTCTAAATATCCCAATTGGTTCTCATCTGAACTTATAACTGCCCTAAAGTGTAAAGATCGCGCGCACCGTAAATCCAGAATTCCTGTGCTAATGAGTAGAGAAGAATTCCGCTTTTTTCGAACTCTGCAAACGCCTCTATAACCGGGATCATGACGCATATATTGCATTCTTGGAAAAGAGCGCCTCCGACCGGCCGGCGGAATTTTGGAAGTATATCCGCAAGCGTACCAGTAATCGCGGAGAGTGTTTTCGCCTGATCGACTCGAGTGGAGTAGAAGTCCAAGCAGTCGGGATTGTTTTGCTGCCCATTTCTCTTCCTTATATAAGCCTTCAGGTTTCAACGCTGGTGTTAGTCAGCAGCACACAACGGCTCCTACATCTAGTCCTGTGTTGTTTGATGCAAAGCTGATCATCGAATGCCTTAAGCGCTTGAAGCCTTCCCTATCTTGCGGTCCTGATGGCATCCCTTCCGCATCTTAAAGCGTACGGCGGTATATTTGCCCCAGTATTGACATCTATATTTAATAGCTCTCTGAATACTTCCACCTTCCCTCACATGTGGAAAATGCTCGTGTTTTTCCGGTATTTAAGTCTGGCTGTAAAACCGATGTCTCAATTTATCGCCCGATTTCTCTTCTCTGTGCCACGTCTAAGGTTTTTGAGCTTGCTCTTCACAACGTATTGTCTTGTACTGTGAAGAACACGTTGATTCCGAATCAGCATGGATTCCTCACCGGACGCTCTACTATCACAAATCTCGCAAGCTTCATGACACATATCTCCGCGCCGGTACTTCAAAGGGGGCAAGTAGACACCACATATGCGACCTCAGTAAAGCTTTTGATGTGGTAAGCCACTCACTGCTTCTATCAAGCTTACGCACTTTGGTGTTGACTCGTCAATTGTAAATCTATTGCGGATATCTTATTGGTAGATCATGTTTTGTTAACGTCAACGGCCAACGTCTTCATCGTACATGGTAACCAGCGGCGTTCCTCAAGGATCAGTGTTAGGACCACTCCTTTTTTTAATTTTATTAATGACGTTTTTTCCGCATTCGGCATTCTTCATTCCTCTTATATGCCGATGACATAAAGATCTTTAGGGCAATTCACAATGTTGATGACTGTCGCATCCTGCAGTCTGACCTGCTTTCTTTTTCTAAATGGTGCACAGATAATAACCTCACCTTGAATGCTGCTAAGACCAAAGTCATGACTTTCACCCGCAAAACACAGGCATCTCTTTTCTTATTCAGTAGATTCTGTACCATTGTGTAAGGTCCGTGAGATCAATGATCTTGGTGTACTTTTGATACACCTTACACTTTCAGCTCACCTAACGCGTCGCAATGTGGGGCATGCGCACTCTTGGCTCTGTTTGCAGACTGTCGAGAATTCAATTCCCCTACACCGTTCCGCAAGTTGTACACAACATCTGTCTTCCTCAACTCGAATACCGTCGTTCGTCTGGAATGGCATTTCTAGATCCAACAGTGACATTATAGATCGGGTCCAGAAAAGTTTTAAGCATATATCATCACCGCTTTGCTAACACGGACTCTGGGCCTGCTCTAGCACTTTGGATTTTGCCATTGCCCTTACTTCGCTGCCGACGTAATCGTGCTGACCTGCTTTTCCTTTTCAAACTCCTTCACGGTATCCTCATGTGCCCCGAACTCCTCAGTTGTATCACATTTCGTATTCCGCGCAAAATCACCAGAGAACACAACCTTTCCATGTTGCTGCCTGTCACCACCAAAACTCAACCGTCCATAGAATACAGAGTCTCTATAACGCCCACTTTCATGACCTTGATATTTTTCACAACTCTTTGTCTTGTTTCTGCTCTCAGCTTTCCGTTGTTGTGTCTTAGTTTCACATATTGTTCAACTTCCCTTCTCCTCCTTTTTATTATGTATGCATTTGCGCCTTTGGTTTGTACACTTTTCTTTTCAAGATTGTTAATTTTTTATTCATTGTTTTTTTACTGATATTCCCTGTTGTATTTGCTGATATTGTCCCCTGCTGATATTTTTCTGAACTCTATGTCTTTGTTCTGCTCTGAGTTTTCTGTTGTTGTGTCTTAGTTTCACATATTGTTCAACTTTCCTTCCCATTTATTATGTATCATTTTGCGCCTTCGGTTACATGTATGTACACTTTCAAGATTGTTATTTTTTATTCATTTTTTTCACTTATACTCCCCTGCTGTATTTCTTTTTCTATGATACGTGCGCCAGCACCCGACCTCACGGTTGTTCCTGGGCACGATAAATAAATAAATGATTGATTGATTATTATATTATTATTATTATTATTTATGTATTATTATTGCCATCATGCCATATTCGCACATCAGAAGGCAGGTCCGTCAAAGGCAATGAAATGGCTTGCGTGACTTGGCCCGGCACGTCGGCAAACAGAAACGAAATAGCAACATGTACAGCAATAAAAAGCTGGTGAAGCTTATCACAACAACAAATGAAGTTTAAATAACACAGAAACTCTCTGAAATCAGTGACACGAAAGACAAGAAACAATATAACGAGAAAAGACAATATCTAGTATTAAACATAGCTTATAATGCATTCAGCATTTTTTCAAGTTTCATTTTTTGCAGTAAAGATATCACCAGGTAGCTTATTGAATATTCTTGGGACATAAGCATATCTGCTGCTTTACCAAATCTTGTGTGCAGTAGGCTACTGTAAAACGCAATGTTTTTCGCGGGGCACGGGGAGCAATATATTCCTATGTTAAGTTATGCGGTTTTACGTGCCAAAACCACGATCTGATTATGAGGCACGCCGTAGTGGAGACTCCAGAAATTTGTACCACCGGGGCTTCTTTAACGTGCACCTAAATCTAAGTACACGGGTGTCGTCGCATTTCGCCCCATCGAAATGCGGCGCCGCAATATATTCCTGTTGGAAATCGGGGTTCCAGAAATGTCTTACCAGGACGTTTGAGTGAACAATGTTTTCCATGTCCGAAGACCCAGACGTATAAAGAAGTTCACATTGTCCGCCGAGGTAGAGTCATACGCAATAGATTATAATATATTTTTCAGAATTCTGTCAATGCGACACTGCCATCGAGAAGAGCAAAACCCGAAACAATGTAATGCCTTAACGTAAGACATTGTATGCTAAGCGTGCGCGATAGTGATTTTAAAGGCATCGGAACAATAGATTTAATGTTGCACAGTAGCGATGAAACACTTCGGCCTGCCGAAAATACGCGCATATGGCATAAATTCCATGAAGGTCGCTGTCAAAGAAAACCCCAAGGGGTTTAATAGAGTTTACATATTCTACGGGGACACACGGACACGATTGGCAATTACGACAGTGCAGAAACAGTGGTAAATTTGTAACAGTTGTTTTAAGGGATTTCAGAAACGCAACATTTTATTTTTTTCTTGTTTAGTGACAAACAGTTGTAAACCACGTATTGCATCGTAAACACTCTCTTGAAGTAAAGCAAGGCTTTTGAGTAACAACATTTTGTTAAAAGGACAGATCATCTGCATACTTAAATATCAAACACTTCGATACAGCGGACGAAAAGTCGTTTATCACTAGATAAAAGAAGAGGGGGCAAAATAGAGCCCTGAGGAATTCCAGCTTTATAGGTGATTTGTTGTTGATGAATAACTGTTTTTCCAAGGATCACCTGCGAGTGGCCGTACATATAATTTTTTAGAACTGGTAAATGGCCCACTGCAATCGTGCAGGTATCGTTTTTCAAGCAGGAGTTCGTGGCTTACAGTATCTAACGCTTTAGAAGTGTCGAGAAACAATGCACATGCAGACACGTTTTGTTCTGAAGCTGTGTTTAATTCGTGTGAAAATTCCTCGTGCAGAGCCAATGGTGCCCCGTCCCAACAAAACCAAACTGACGGCTTGATATAACTGAAAACGTATCTAGAAATGAAGTGAAGGTTTCCAAGAGAAATTTTTCTATTATTTGTGGCATGATAGGCAAGATCGAAATAGTCGGTAACTGTCCACGCTACCTTTATTTCCTTTCTTTAAATAATGCGTTACAATGGCTGTTTTTGATTCCGTCGGCAGTGTAGGTATCCATTAAGTATGGCATGAAGGATGCCGGACAGCACGGAGATGTTTCGTTGGAGCAAAAATAACGATATACGATCTATACCCGCTGGCTTATGTCGCCTAAACTCAGCAACTATTCTTGCGAGTACGTCTAATTTTATCGTCGGTAAGAAAGTAAAAGCTGATATGATTTTTTTCCAGAGTGGACAACTGCCACCGTTGAGGTTGCTCCTGAAATGCGCGCGAAATGTTCATTGAAGACTGTGGCTGTCTGAGCAAGATCACCTGGAAAAGCATCGGCTAGCTTTGAATTGGCACTTTCTTGACCGCGTACGTGGTATATCAGTGAGCGTGTCTTCGCCGGTTTCGAACAAATAATGAAACTGACGTTGAAAGTAGCGTCATTTTGGGCATCGGATAAGGGCAACGACTTCATTCCTTGCAATTCTGTAGCTAGCGCGAACCTCAGCATTGCTTGGAGTTCGTTTAAACCGTTCCCACTGCAAATCTCGGTGAACGATTGCATTCATGATTTCCACGGCCAGCCTGTTGTGATTTCTTCTCTGTTTAGTAATAACAATCCCAGTACAGGCTTCTTGAAAAGTGCGTATTTGTGAAGAAAATTGTTCACAAATCAACACTGGCGCCCGGAAACAATCAGCGACGACCAATCAAATTTTCCAGTCACCTAGTCCAATTTGCGTTGATCAACAAAGGCAACGCGCGTTCGTTTATCTGAGTTATTTACTTTCCCACCGCGCGGTGCGCTAAAAAGGCGCCTTAAGCTAATATATCAACTGCAAGGCAAAATGTCTTTATATTATCGCTTTGGTGCCAATAGAGACACGCTGAAGATAGTGCATGAAGGCGGGGCACGTGTTCGGTTTTAAATTGCGGAAATCAACGTATTACGTTGATATCCGCAATTAGACAAAGATATTACGTTGATTTTATTACAGCGCGTTTATGTAGCGCTACAATCAAATGTGATTCTATTTCACCCGTCGCGGTAGCCGGATAGTTAAGGCGTTGCGCTGCTTAGCTCCAGGTCGTGGGTTCGATCCCGGCCGCGGCGGCCACAATTAGATGGAGGCGAAAGGCAAAAATTCCGCCACAAGCGATCTCACAATTACTGTCGACGATAATGCGCCAGCATTGAATCAGTATAGCCACGCACCGTATTGCCACCGTCGGAACGACTTATGTACGAGGCGTGTACTGCAGCGGGCTTCCTCTTTCGCGCTTCTCTAGGAACACTCGGCGCCATCTAACGCCGCCACCGCGAAGTCTGCGCGTCGCCTCTGAAATGAATGGCGCACCGGTGCGTGCTAACGCCTAGAAACGCGTCATGCGGCAACCGGGCTCCTGTCTCACGCTTCTTTCTGGACTCGCTGCGCCATCTAGGGGCACTGCCGAGAAGTGCGCGCATGGCCTCCGAGACTAAAGCCCCTCCATACGCGTTTTCGCCGACCAGGTTAAGTACGGCCAACCTACCTCCTCCTCCACGCTCCTCCCTCACTCACCCCTCAGTTTCAGGCGTCAAGCGGAACTTACGTAGTCCCAACTTCCGTTTTAACGGAAGCGACGTCACTGCTGTGTAGAAGTTCGAGCGTGCAACAGGCGAAAATTCAGGAACCGGAAATCCCGGAAGTATAAAAACCGGAAACGGAAACCCCGGCAGCGGAAACTGTGGAAGTGGAACTGGTTTGAGCGACGAATCAGGGAACAGCGGCGCACACGAAAGTTGGCGCTACTTAAAAAAGCGGCGGTGGCGCGTGGATGGAGGTGCTTTCCAGACGAGAAGGGTGGCGCACCGGTGCCTGCGAATGCTGATAACTGTTCCCTCACTTGCCGCACACTCAGTCGCACATACTTGTGACCCAAGTTGGCGACAGGTTCATTGAAGAGCGGCGCATACCCAGTGCATATGTGAAGCAGCCTTCTAAAGCATCGGGTGACTGTCCTCGATGAACCCTTGTGATGTGGATTCGAGTGGACGTATTGTCACTCGTATAGCACAGCATATTTTTCTGTGTGAATCCTCTGCGAACGAGAAAAGCAACGGTTCAGGATACCCTGCAGCACGAAGTCGCTCGGCTTGTGCCTTGAGGCTGTCTGTTATCCTGTGGTGGAACGACTTGTTCAGCGTGCCCTGGAATACCGAGAGAACGATGCCCCTTAACCAGCTTGCTGTGCGCCGACTCATATGGTAACAGCGGTTTCAGTGCTGAGGGTGCGTATTACCACATGTGTCGCTACGAGCAAGGAATATCTTCGGTCCCAAAATTTGATAGAGCTCCCCTGCGGTAACTCCTGAGTTAAACAAGGGAGACAGGCACTCTTGAAACACTGACAACGTATGCTCTATTTTATACCTATGGTTGCTTAGATGGTTGCACATTAGCACCACATAGTCATCCACAAATCTGAAGACCTTAACTCAGACCTCAAACTATCGTACTATGTGCTGTCAAAGTGCGTCTGCAGTATCCTGTCCAGGTTGGCTAGAAAAGAATGCTCAGGTAAAGTGCAATGCCTGAGCCGATTGACACGCCTTCCTTCTGAATGCAAACGTTCTCGTTCCACTGAACAAAATTAGACGTCAAATGCTCAAAGAGGGAGTCCAGAAGCCCGCGCGTACGCACACCCGCTTCACTCTGGAAGTTAAGCCGTACCATAGGCAAGTGTTATAAACTTGGTTTGGACTTGTTCTTTCCTGCAGGAACGCACAAAAGGTATGTATCATTCCGTGCCATTGTGTCTGAAAAAGGCTCCTGGCACAAATCATTTGCGATGTTTCTGGAGGATAAGCTGAGGTTGTTAAAGTGAATGATCAAGCAAGGACTAGTTGACCTATCAGAGGAAAAGCGCCTCGATGCAAATTGATCATGGAACAAAGTTTGGAGACTTCGTGAGCTCGGTTGTCTACAGAATACCTCTCTCTTGCGGTGCATGTTACTTGGGGCAAACAGGCAGGCGCTTGAATGAAAACCTGCGCGAAGCTTTCTAATAATGCTAGAAAATGGGAGAGAACGGTTCTTGGATCTCCATTTCCGTGACTGTGGGTGCAAACCCGAGTTCGAGCGTTCCCGCATGGTAACTAGGCATAAGGACGAATGTACACGAATTATCGCTGAGTCTGGGCGCAGGGCGCGGGAAGATACTGTGTTAGCAGCCTTCTGTTGCACTGTCAGCAAAAAAAAAAACTAGAAAGCACAGGCACGCGTACCTGGATGGTTTCGTGGTATTGTTTTTCTATTTTGATTTCCGATTTTTTCTCTCTGTTTATACAAATTCTCTGTTTATACAAACCCTTGTGAGGTGGGTTCGTATCAGCTCAGAATCGGAGAAATTTAAGGAATGCTATTTGTCATTGTAGGGCGGTACATTCCCAGTGGCCCATACTTAATTACCCAAGTTGGCGTCAAATACGTCAATTGAAGAGCACCACAGACCTACTTACACATACTCAGTGTCCCAAGTGGGTAAGAGACTCATTGCAGAGAGGCATACCCAGTGCATGTGTGGTGCAGCCTTCTAAAGCATCGGGTTGCTGTCCTTGATAAAATATCGTGGCGTGGGTTCGAAGCCGCTCAGCAACAGGAAAACTTAGGGCGCATTATTTGTTATTGTAGGGTGGCAGGGTATCGGTCGCTCATACCTAATGCACAAGTTGGCGTCAGGTACGTTCATTGAAGAGCGGGAGGCACCTACTGCACATACCCAGTGAACCACGTTGGCGTCAAAGAGGTTCATGGAAGACCAGCAGAGACCGAGTGACCCATACCCAGTACAGCAAGTGGGCGTCAAAGAGTTCCTTCTAACGGCGATGGCTACCCAGTCCACATGTCGCGTGAAAGAGCTTCGTTGAAAAGAGGCACATATCTCCACACTGGCACATGGTGCCGCAAGTTAATCCGATGATTGGCTTCGAACCCTGTTACCTCACACAGCATCCCGGTTCGCTAAACAGTCGACCATAGACTACCCAGTGACACAGATAGGTGGAAAAACGGTTACAACCAGACATAAATATAAACAAAGAAAGAAAGGGAAAGAAAGATAGATAGATAAATAGATAGACAGATAGATAGATAGATAGCTGCCCGGAAAGTACGTGAAAAATCATAATGCTAACGCAGTAAAACGCACGTGTGCTTACATTCAGGTGCTTGGTAAAGAACCACAGATGGTCATAATTAGGCCCCAGTCCCCCCCTATGGTGTGAGCCATAATATATTGTGGTTGTCGCACGTAATACGCCCCGAATACAATTTAAATCTTGCTTTCATTTCGAGATATTACACCATTCCATGCAGTCGCATGGCATTTTACGAGCCAGACGTAGGACACCGGTAAATGAAGCAGTGTTTACCGCCCTAAACACACATGACCGTAAATGAGGTGCTTAGCAGGAAGAAAAAAAGGATAATAAACATGTAGTTCAGACACTCATTGATGGCACGTTCACTGCGTGTAGCCTAGTTTATCGGCTATCTTTGCGCATTACATAAATATCGTGCGTTTCACGAAGTTACTTTTATTTCTCTATTGTGGGGTCATTCGTAGGTGTACATCATAAAGTGGTCCTTTTTATCTCTCATTTGTTTGGGAAGTCTGGCATTACGGGGAAGCCACGGAAACAATTTCGACAACCATCCACGGCGAGATGGAAAGCTGGCTTCTTGACATGTTCCCTGCTTGTGCTCTGGTGTCGCTTCTTCTGTCACTGTGGTGCCTGTCGTGGTATTACTTGCAAATTTACGAATTTGCTCAGTTACCTGCGTGGAACATTCTCTGGGTAGCCTGGCCCGCGCCTCTGTAGTACACGACTTTTGACGTTTTCAACCACTCCTGGTTTACTTGGCAATTGGAGACATAATGAATGCATCTTCTCTGCCCAAAGAATCAGAGTGGAAACGTTAATCGTTTGGTACGGCAGTTTCCGTAGTTGATTACTGTCGTTGTTGAAGGCTCGGTAGTAGCTTATGGCACCGGTCAGCGCACCTTGATTGAGAAGAGGAAGAAAAAGAAACTTGCTAAGTTTCAAGGAAGACGCAAATAATATCGTATGTAAAGTGTGAAAATATTTATCACGGATGCCTAGTTTATTACAGTTTGTTGAGCCGGTCAGTGAAACTGCGCTGATGATCTTAAGAATGCACGCCCGTATAATGGGAACGAAGGCTATTTGAGTGTGTAGTATCCGTATGAAGAAAACATGCAACAGGCGATTCTTAGGTAATAGTAATGATCATTTTCACCTCCGTATCTGTCGTACTCGTTTATTCATCCAGACTGGTGCAAGCCCGCCACCTCAGTCGTTTGCAGAACAAGATACGAAGTAAAAACGAGATATAAAATAAAAATATACTGCAGAACTGTAGCTTTTGGGGCCACTCATATTTCGATTATTTTACGATTGTCAATCTATGAAACTCCAGAGAGCACGAAACTTAAGGAACAGTAAAGTTATGTGGTCGCAAGATTTTAGACGAAAGATTACACGAATACTTCGTTAGTTACAAATTAAATTCTGCATAGCGCGAGTACCTCATTTCCATAAGCAGAGCCGGATGACATTTCGAGGTTGACGAGGCTGGGTTTTTTGATATTTGCTTGGTACGTTAGGTGCCTACAAGTGCTCGTAATATGACCACCGATTTTAATTAAAATTAGGTTTCATCATATCTGTTATTAACGCCGTATAGCGAGATTAAAACTGCATCATCCTTGAATTGTAAGCGAGATACAGTGTCGGTGTAACCAAGGGTAGCGCCGGACCGAAGAAGACGAATTGACGTGTAGAGGTGGAATTTGGTCTCACCAGCCATCTTGTTTATGTATCGTTGCCTCTCTTCTTATATAGTAAATACAATTGTATATGTGACTTCGGAAACGTAACAATATTTCGTCTTAGTATCCAGCCTTAATGTCAGAGCTCGACACAGTGCTTCGGATCCTGTTCTGGCGAAAGACGAAAAGTTCGTACTCAGTGTTTTCTACTTAGCATAATAACATAATAAATATAAGGATGCTTGCAGTCGTGTTTATCTTTAATATTGAGGAATGGGTTCGTTAAACATCCTTTTTCTTTAGCGAGGCAAACGCAGAAGGAGTGAGATGTTGCCAGGGATCATATTTTAAAAAAGGCAATTGTGTTCAAGGAGGACCTATTATAAACTGTAATAAGGAGCTTACGGTAATCTCTTGAGGCTGGATTCTGGCAAAAGCACCCGAGTGTATACCACAAAGGAGCGGTAACTGGACTGGCGGGACGCGTTAGCAACCAGTACTTTTCTGCTTGTTCGAAAATGCACAAAAGAAATTGTGCATGCGTGTGCCTAATGGCTGGCCTCTATGGGCAGTCGCGCGTCATGTAACATCATCGCTGGCGTTACATAAAGCAGAAAAAGCGGTGGCTTCAAAGGCCCTGGAGAGAGCAAGTGACGTATTATTCGAGGTTGTAGTGTTCCCGCTATGTGTTGCGGAATAATATTCGGCTCGCATGTTCAACGTAGCATGGAATATTCATAAGAGTGTTTTGTCACTGTTTTCGATCAGGGTTTTAGTGCCCCTTGAGTTTTCGTCTATGATGTGGCACAATGTACCAGAGTATTCTTCCATGTTTTCGCATACAACGATCCTAGGCAAAATATACATACCATCCCTCGAAAACATGTACTTGTGAGCTTCTGTCTCGTTTTCAGTGAAACCTCTGTGCACTTTATCAAAGAAGTGGAAATCCCACATTATCAAATACTGCTCGGTAACAACGGGGTGTCGAAATGGAAGTTGGTACCTGCAATAAGAATATGAAGTGGTTACATAGTACAGGCTCTACCACTGGCTGTACGTCAACCAGTGATACTTCCCGGGTTAGATTTTGTACGCATACATAAGTATACCCAATGATGTTAACGGGAACAGTCGCCGCCGTAGCACACTTGGTAGTACACCGAGCGCGTAATGCAGAGGTTGTGAGTTTGTCTGCCACCGTGGCAAGTTTCTTTTCGGCCAACTAATTTCGCTTTAGCTTATTGCTACATTTCAAATAAAACGATATATACGTTCCCCTATACTCCCCTTGGCCTCATTATCTGTGGGCTTCGTGTGGTTGTGACTAACAAAAATCGTGCCCCTTGATCCCCTTCTTGTTAGGCATTACCTCTGACACGGCCGCTGGGTAAAAAAAATAATTACACCATCTTCCGTAGGGGAACCCTGAGTAGTATGCGAAGCAGCCATGGGGTCGACTCAAGGTAGTTTTATCAGCTGTATAAACTTGGACATGCAGCAGCACTAGCAACGCGCAGAACTGTTGTCGACGCCGTCGGCGTTTTGCCCGCGTTCGCACCTAACGCGCGCGGCGTTGGTGACTGTTCCCGCTGCCTCTGGGGCGCCTACCGTCGCGCCTCTAACCTAAGCTGCTTCGCATTATCGCGCGCGGAGCCGCAGGTGTTGCTATTCGTTGCGCAATCCGGAGAGGAGGGAGCGGAGAGGAGAGGAGGAATGCTGAGAGGAGAGGAGATGAGACAAGAGGAGGGGGAGGAGGGAGGAGAGGAGGGGGAGGAGAGGAGATGAGACAAGGAGAGGAGAGGATGGGCAGGAGCATGCGCATGCACAGTAGGGGTGTACGCCGCACGGCGGAGGGAGGGAGTGACATAGCCCGACCATAAGATGCTTCGCATCTAAAAAAGGTGCGGCCTGCCGCGTGCATCGAAACGGTGTGATCCGCCGCGGGGCCACACGTCGGGGGCTGTTCTCTGGCATCGGCATAGCAAATACGTCAGGAACGCGCTTGGAACGCCGTCGCGCGTGCAAGCCGACGGGTTCCATCGCCGATGACTAGCGCCGTTCGGCCCAGCCAAGCGGCCTACAATGCAACTACGGCTGTCACATTTGCCCCATTGCAACGCGCCCGACGCTGCAGGCCGCACCTTTTAGGGGCGAAGCTCCTTAGGGTGTGGGTCTGTCCCTATCTGTAGTAGTAGTAGTAGTCGTCGTAGTAGGTAGCCACGTCTACTTTTATGAAAAAAAAACTCCGACAGTTATGTCCGTAGCGCGGAATCGAACAGGGACCCCTCGCTTCCGAACGCGCGGCGCTAACCACTACGCCACGAAGCGCACATAGAAACACGCACACACGATGACAATAAATACCCAACATTAACGAAAGACTGCGCGTTTCTACCGCGTTGTGCTAGCGCGTTACGACCCGTGTAAGAAGCTGGTGTAAGACACTGTGTCCTCTCCGCCTTACCCCGTATTCATAAACGCTGATGGCATCGGCAAACGCGGTGCACGTTCCGGCATGTGTAAACGGCTGCGTAAGACGCTGTGGCCTCTCCCCCTTACTAGAGAGTACTGCACGTTTCTAACGCGTTTGTGCTAGCGTCCCCTTAAGCGGGAGATGGTGCAATTATAATGAACGGCGCTGTTATAAATAGGAATGACGTCACATATGGCGCGTGTCATTGGGAAGTCAATCGTTCGATTTAGTGCGGCGAGACTGGGCGAATTACACGGAAGATTCACGGTTTACCGATGATTCCCTCCGGAGCTTCGCCCACTCATATCATTCACCCCGTGGATATGCGGTGTTTTTTTTTTTTATCCAGCGGCCGTGCCTCCGAGGTCACCTGCCAAACGTCGGCTTTAAACGATCTACCGCTCCGAAATCGCTCAGTTGCATGTCCTAAAGGGCCCCTAAACCACCCAGAGGTCGAAATTTAGTTTTGGTGCAGTTGTGCACGAGTCTACAACGAACGCGTAGCCGTGAGAATTTTTCGATATGATGCGTTATAGCGGAGTTACACGCGTTTTGATGATCGAACGAGGCTCTCGCTGTGTTTCGCTCTTTCTGTCGCTACTCTTCTCGTCGGCTGGTCACTCCTCCTTGCCGAGTACTCCTCCAAATGTCACGTGACATACTTCATCGCCAACGCGTTCTCAAAACACTGTCCACTTCCGGTTAAGTCACGTCCACGCTAGCGGTACAGTGGCTAGAATAGAGGAAGTGTGATTACCGCCCGGCGGCTCCTATGGCAACCACCGTCGCCGCTTGTGATGCATCCGCCAGGGGGCGCTCGCACTCGTTTATACGTCAAGCTGCGCGCCGATACGAATTGGTTCGCGAGTTTCTCCCGCTTTCTGTTGGAAATTATCGTGCGAAGTAATGTTTCGTGCGGTGCCGACAAGTGCTCAGGGATGAGCCGCCGTCAAAGTCGCTGTTTTGTGCCTGATGCACGACTGGTTACAAATCGTGCAAAAAGAAGTCGCTCTTCGGGTACCGTAGACGAGGAGACGTACAGAAAGGGGCAGCGCAACATACCTCGGGTGGACGAGCCACTCGAACGAAATGCCGCTTTGTGCGAACTGCATTTCGATCCGCAGTTTGTATCGCGTCACTTTGAACACATCATCAGTGGGTAAGATGGTGCGCCTGGAAGGAGCAGGCCATTGCTACAGCCGGATGCGATACTGACGATCTTTCCAAACGTCCCCAAGTACATCTCCAAGCCAGTGCCTAAGAAAAGTAATCTGAAAGAAATGTTGGACCCACAGTTTGCACCTCCACAAAAAAGAAATAACGAATCGACGTGGCCTCACCCGAACATCGGATGAAGCACCCACGCTTGCCGCCAACTCTGGATTACCAAAATGTGATCGTGCCTTCCAATCAGTGGGTAAGCACGTTTTTTTCTGAAACTTCCCTTTTTGTCGCATATAGCGTCTGCATACTGGGGCCAATCATGAGCTTGCTTCACGCCCAAAAGCTTGTGCTGTTTCGTTGCGGGGACAGCATGATCGAGCACTAAGTGTTTGTACGTGGTGTCGAGCTCTCACTTGATGAGCACTGCGATCCTCCATACCTCCTAGGCTGTTGACAGCATGTAGCTCTGTTCTGACGCTGGGCGGTCGGTGGAGTTCCCTCTTGCGCGCAGCTCCAACATGACAAGCTGGTATGAAGCCTCTACCCCACGAAGTGCAAGGGACTTGTAAGTGGCCCTGAGAAGTGCTGCATCGCCTCCAAGTACCACAGAAGGCTATTGCTCAACCAGAGGTGTCGACCTAGGCAGCTATAAAGCGTAAGGAAATTACGCCAGGAAGCTATAGGCAAGGACCCAAGCTACGGTGCGCCGCCTAAGAGCCAAAGCGAAAAGCTTGGACAGGCTCTCGCGCAGCAAAACAGGCAAATCACGCGATTGAAGAAAGTGCACTGCAGAAAAAGATCGAGAAGCTCCCACCCAAACAGAAGGCAGCACTCAATGCAGTGCTTTGAATCTTCAAAATGATCAATAATTGCACCATATTTTGCTTATAACATACCAGTTTCAAAAATCTTTGCAAACGTGAAATATGAGCGAGCCAAGGCAACTTTATGTAACCTAAATCATAGGTGCATGCCAATTAAGGGCAGTACAATATTAAGTGAAATCCGATTGCATCTTTCTTTAACGAACAACTCGGACTCAATTCATCTTTGCAAGCAGAACAGTTTGTTTTCGTTCAAGCGTGCGTTTAGAACAGTAATTTGGCGCGTAAAATGAGACCGCAGTGAAGCAAAACTCGAGGCGTGTCCGCGCGGCATCCGAGGTCAACAAGCAAGACGGCCTAGATCTCGCTAGCAAATGACGTGTTGTACGGGAATTTATCGCATATGTCGCTATAATGTTGCTGCGATCTTCGCGAACACGAGTGGCTGAGCAAGATGTGCAATTTGAGGTAAAGAAAAGGAAATTCGCATCGCGAATCGGGGCGCTTATCCGGCTAGTCGATCGTCGGGCCTCGTCGGGCGACGTGAATACAAGCGTCAGCGCCGCCTTGCGGCTGCATCTGAAACGCGCACGCAAGCGGCGGGGCCTTCGTCACACTTCCCTATTCTAGCCACTGTACTAGCGGCAAATACCGACGGCGAACCGGCCTCCAGTGTCGTAGAACGTCTGCCGTGCGAGAGGTGTCAAAAGTCGACGGCAGTTCGGCCGGCGCACCGCCCGCAGCACTCGACGGGCCAATCGACGAGCGCGAAGCTGCGCGCCTCCGCCACCGGCGACGAAACATCGGCTGCAGCTTCTGTTCAAAGCAAAATAGTGTCCGATAGATAAGCGATGTATAAATTGTACACTTTATGAAAAACGTATCCACTGTCAAAATGTTAAACACGAACGAGAGCTCCGATACTTGTCGAGCTCAGCTGCAGTGCACGGCTATAACGACGGGAGATGACAGGCTCGGTTGTGCTCGCATCGCAGCCGATGGGGCGGCTAATATCAGCGTATTTCTTCTTTGTGTACAATTATTGCGAAGCGATAACAACGATAAGAAAATATGCGGCTTGTGAGCGTCGGCAATTCATTCCGAAGTGCCGTCCGCTTTAGCTTTGAAGTGAACCGGAAAAACCTGGCGACGATATCGGCGCCGTCGAGCGCAACGTTACTAGACTAGCTTCTCTAGTAACGTTGGTCGAGCGATCAGCGGTGGTGAGGCTGCCGCAGAAATGGGTCCTGGTGTCATCCTATCATACGGCAAGGAAATCTCGCCGTTCGCGATCAAAACCACCGTCGAACGGCGGCCCGCGAATGGCAAACGGCGTGCGGTGAGTTACCGTGCCGGTAACGCGGACGGGCCTTAGCCGCGACTCAGCGCTTCTCGGCTACCCGCTGTTGCTGCCGTGCCAGCCCGTGTTCATGCGAAGCGTGCCGCTGTGGACCCGGTGTTGCGCGCACGTGTAGAAAGGCCGACACCGTCGGACTCTGTTCGCGCAGCTAATCAGACAGCTAAGCACGACTGTGTTGAAACGTGACCAATTTGGCACTTGTGTCGGGCTGTAATTACCGATTCGCAAGTGCATACAAGCGAGCAACACGACGAGGAATAGCAGGGGTTGCGCGTACCTGCTAGCAGATTAACTGGAAGTGGTAGGTTCTTGTTCGACCAATGGCCATCGTCACCGCCGTTGACATCACCAGATGCACCCTGCTGACATCGGGACCCGCTGGGGATACCGGAAGGCCAGGGAAGGACGGCATTTTTTTTGAGGCGCGCCCGCGGCACGTAGCGCTGCAGCGCTTGGTATCGTTGATTGTGACGGCATTCTTAACTGGATGCGCGTGTTTACTTGAAATGTTAAAATATTTCAGGTGGTTGAGGGGCCCTTTAACAATACGAAAATATTCAAACCTTACAAAAAAGTAATCGAATAATGTCCCAGTTGATTCGGCCCTCGTATCAAATAGTCACTCTTTGAAAATCTACAAGCTTTACGAATATTTTCGAATAGTTCAAGTCGTTGACTGTGCACAATCATATGTTAAAAAATTCATTAAAATGTGACACTTTCATCCCCCTTCACAGAGAGCATTAAGGAACTCTGGTGCTTTTGTAGAGCTCTCTGCGTCTCTTAGGGAGCCATTTTCGGCTCAACCACAAATGATCCCAGTAAAATATTCTTTATGAGTGGGACCCGGCAGTGGGTGCCACTGCCGGGCACGGTGTAAGAAGATAGGTGTTCCGACGGCGCGCCCGCGCTGGGGCCAGAGAGCGGCCACTTCGTGTGACCGGAAGTGAGCGCCGCCGCTATAGGGGCAGCAGGTGTTGAGGAGGCCTTGGAGAAGCGGCGCCACAGTGGATAATTTACGACCTCCGTCAGCATTTAAACACCCATACCCAAAGATATGCAATTTTTCGTTATTTAGACGCCAAATCCTGAGCAGGTAGAAGGTTTCATGCCACTTACAGTCAAAATACCGTCATTTCGACACGAGAGACGCGTCGTCTGCTCGAGCAGACGGCACGCTGCACTTACCACTGATCGCCGCGTCGGAGTCAATCGGAATGTCGGCTGAAATATAAAGGGACGTTCCTCCAACCAAGTAGAGTCGTTTTAAGCAAGCGAACGACATATATCATCCAAATAAAGCAATTCTGCCGCGCGTGCCCATAAAAGCGCCTGCAAAGCGAGCGAAAAAGTGGCCCCCAGAATAGGTGCTGCCCCTTGCGGCAGCGGCGTGCGTAGAGTCACACTAAGTGGCCGCGCCTCGCGCCGCCGTCGGATCACCTTCCTTTTTACACGTGCTGCCGGGTGCCGCAGATGACACGCATTTCTGGCGTAGTCGTGAAGGTATACACAGGTGGTAACGGGCTCACAAAGCTGCTTAATACATACGCGTATGCCTAGCGAGACACTGCGCTGCTGTGCCGCCTACGACCGGTGTAGCTTTTGCACATTCATGCTCCTTCCTCATCGGAATTGATGACTACCCCATATGCGACCACGGTCGACACCCGTGAGCAGACCATCCGTGAGGTGACTGCCTTTACCACTACACCGCTTTGACATCCAACGCCGACCTCTTCGAAGCGCGCTCAGCCAAGTGGACGGTCGATTGTTATAGAGGCAGAGAACCTGGGCGCTTGTCCTCGCCGATCACCTACCTTGAAAGCTATGCACGCTTTCATGACTTTGTAACATCAACGGACCTGGAAGACTCTTGGCTATGACACCGTGTGCCTGAACTCTGGCATGTGCCACGTCCTCGCACTAACTATGCCTTTCAAATGTTTATCATCGCTTATCACGCCTGTTAAACACATTCATACGCAATAACATCGATGTCACTCCTGCCCGTTTCGCGGTTGTTTGAGTTTTTCAGTGATATTTAAAATGATCGATTTTTTTTCACGCTTTTGTTTCTCACGTGTAAAACGGCGATTTGCTTGGCTTTTTTTTCGTTTGTAGTGTTCATTTTTATGGCATTTTTTTGCTGGCAAATAGTTCAAGCCAACATTTTATTGCATTCAAATGTATTGTTTTTGTTGTCGGTCCTTAATTAGTGCCTGTGCCTGCCGCTGCTGCCCTCAGACCGGGTTTTAAGGCCCGTGAAGTTGCCGTGTGCAACGTTTTAAAGCGAAGCTTTGTACCTCTACCAGCCGAGGGTTCGGTCGTGTCCGTCGTTGTAAGCAAAAACGATCCCGACGAACCGCTAACAATTGCAGGTATAGCAGTATAGCTTACTTGAATTCAGGCATTCAGCGTACAACTAAGCACTCGTTTTCGCAAGAAAAACCACAAAAACAAGCTTCAAAGTGATGAGCCAACATGATGGATGATAAGGGCTGCGGGCAAACAACGGAAACAGGCTCGGCACGGTCCGTAAGATTAGATTGCAGCTGTTGCAAAGCTTATGCAGCTGCTTGAAAGAGGGTTGACGTCATTCGAAACCCTTCCAGCCTAGTAACTTCTTCGGTTCATTTCTAGACTACCCCACTATGGGTAGACCACGGAAAGTAAGGACGGCAGAAGAAGCGTGAAAAATCAAGAGCGCCGCAGTCACCGTGAGGGTGGCGTAAAAAGCTTCGCTTTCCAACCACCTTCACAGGGTGGATTGGCGGGCAATTTTTCCGTAAATCCCCCATAAATTGTATGTTATGAAAATAAAGGCAAATTCAAATACTACTACGCTGTGCGTGAACTTTCTCGTTGGGTCTTCTTTTTGATTTCAATCCCTCTTCCCCTTTCGCCCATGCAGAGTAGCCAAACAGACGTCCGTCTGGCCTTACTTTGTTTCGGTTGTCAGCCGGCATTTTTTTTGTTCCTCTCTCTATCACAGTGTAGTGTTTTATTTGCACATTTCTTTAAATGTATAACCGCTGCAGCGGGTCAGTGACAACTGCGCCCTGCTGCGCAGCAAGAGGATATGGCTCCTTGCCGCGCTAGCGCCTATAGACGCTGGATGCAAAACCGCTGGTTCTTCCGATGTGGCGACTACCTACGCTAAAGGAACGGACACTTTTCTAGAAGTGTTTGTGTCAGCGTTATTTGTAAGCTGTCGCACATAGAAAGGAATCGGTGCTTGCGCAACAGCTGCGGTTGCGTGAAGCACTCAGCAGGGTGCATGAGGAGTGCGAGAGGTTATGATTGGAAACAGTTAAAGGGCGTCTTTAGTGGGCGAACCCTCCGATGCTATAAAAATTGACCCATCGGGCAATGCGGCGTCCTTGTGTTTGAGAACATGCTTTTGGTTAGTCTGGGTTTTGTATATCATTTTCCGAATTCAGCGGCAGCTGCAAACCGCCCAGCTTAGCCACTACAAGAAGAAAGGACTGAAAAGTGTATAATTTTGCAAGGCGTAGCTCTGAGCTTCACTAACGAGAAGAGCAGCCAGGTTAAGTTGTGCGTGCCAGCGTTCGTGCTCTTCCAAAAAAGTAGCTCACAACCTTTGGTACCTTCTCGGTGAAGCGGCTACCGGTGAGGCGATACGGCCACATGGGTTTATCTTTAGTTAAGTTAATGTTTTAACTGCGCACAAATTCGCTACAGGTGTCTGTTGGCTGTAACTTCTTTGCAGATTTTATGCCACACTCGTGGAAATTGCTTATTATCTCCGAACTTTCTTGGCAAATATAAATCTAAAATTGTATATTAAATGTCTGATGCGGATATTATTTGCTTTGTGTCCATTTTAATTAATCGGTTTTTGCACTATCCCTGGAGAAGTTGTAGAATATGGAATACACTTGAGAAAAAAAAGAGAAGATGCGGATTACTCAGCTGATATCACCAATGTAAAACATAATGCGACATGCGGATCCTGCCTATGTGTTCCACAACTGTTGAATATGCATGGTTAACTTTGCTGAAATCTGATAGGGCTGATCGCTACTTATTCACTTGAGGCATGAATTCGCTCTTAATGCTGAAGACTTTATTTTAGAGCATATCTCACATCTTCATCACTCAATAGAAGTAGAAGCAGAACACTTTAATTGAGCGGTACGAGGGTCAGTGGGTGTATGGATTGCGCTTGCATTGAAGGGTTTTGTCAGGATTAGGGTAACTTATGGTATCAGCTGGACTCACTTCTATAGAGCAATGAAAGAAGATACGACTCTGTAAGACCCCGTGCTAAGCGTAAGATCTTGCTTTGAAGAATCACCTCCTCTCAGGTTCCACGATAATAAATGTATCCAACTGCCAGTAATAAGGTTTTCTACCTCGCACTCAAGTGTAGTGTAGGCACCGGCATAGAAATGAACAAAAAGGTGCGTTCTGCAAGTGAAAATTGAAAAAAGAGAACCGGCGTACCAGGACATTCTCATTTGCCTCACGCTTCGAAAGAGTTGTTTTGCAAATGCCATTGGGTGCATGCCGTTGATGATCACCATCCCGTCTATGAAAGTTTCGTATAACGTCGCAAAGCAGAAGCTGATCATGCCTCCCCAGTCGTGACCAACCAGAAACACCTTCCTGCTGTGGTTGTTGTCTGCATGTAAAAAAAAACATAGTCTTTATAGTTGCACACTCTTACGAAGATTATTACAGTATTTCTCTTAAGCTTACCTGGGGTTTTTCGTCCTGAATCTAAGACATCAAGTAATTCACAGGAAAGGCACAGGTAAAGTAAAGGACACTTTCTTGGAAGAAAGTGCTCACTTCCGATGCCACAAAATGCTATGCTCGGCAATCAGCACCGTTTCGTTTTAGGTAGTGGTACTTGTTTAAAAAATACTTCTCGCTTGTGAACATTCCCCTTCATTCCCAAAAATGAAGGGGAATGAGTGCAAGCCGAGCGGAGGACATGCAGTCTACCGATTAATAAGAAGAGCTCATTAATACTTGGTGATTACATTCCCTGTACATTAGCATACGTCTCCAGGTATCATCGGACTTCCAAGAAGAGGCGCGACCTTACCCCGGGGTGACTCAGTCAGCTAAGGCGTTGCGCTGCTGAGCACGAGGTCGCGGGATCAAATCCCGGCCCCGGCGGCCGCATTTCGGTAGAGGCGAAATGCAAAAAGGCCCGTGTGCTTGCGTTGTAGTGCACGTTAAAGAAACCTAGGTGGTCAAAATTAATCCGGAGCCCTCCACTACGGCATGCCGCATAATCAGAACTGGTTTTGGCACGTAAAACCCCAGAATGAAGAGGAGGCGCGACCTATTTATGCCGATAATGGTAGGGCATGGCGTTCAGCAATGCCTACAGCTTGCGCGTATGAACGGCAGATAAAACAGCCTGTGATCACGGTGGTGAAGAGGAAACTATCACCTATATTCTGTGCCATTATACACCGTAACGTGCACAGAGATGCTCACTTACCGCTGTGCTGAAGTTCGACGATCGACCTCTGTCTGAAGAGACACAAAACATATACCTGACTACGTCCAATCGGAGACAGTTACAGCATGTTGTGCGTTTTGCGATCCACTGGACTCAGTGAACGCCTGTAGTATTTCCAGATTTTTTTTCTGCATGATGCTGTCTACTTTTTAACCTTCTTTTCCCCAACCAACGTACATGGTGCCAAACCACATACTTGTTTCTGGCTAACCTCTCTACCTTTCCACTCTCTCGGCATCTCGCTCTGATTGACAAATGTCAAACGGTGTTGGACAATACTTCTTGCGCGATTTTTCCGCCGCAGTACACCTCAGTGAATTAACTCGGAAATTAGTTCACTGTGCGAAATTATGAACCCATCTTTAAACATTTACTGCAGTGATGTGTATTTGCCACTGCAATAGTTTAGGACAAGTGCGAAAATTATAGATATATTTTTGTCTCAGTATCGGTGTCGCTTATATTTTTTTTCAATTGTGTATATAACGCGCTAGTCAATGAAATTGGCTCTTCGTGAATGTCTCCTTCAGTCTTTTCGTGTTGTTTCCGGTGAGCTAACCAGTTAAGAAGAGAAACAGCGTGTTGGAAGACGACTAACAACAGTTTTGAAACACAAAGCGAGAGCAATAATAATGATTATTTGTTGGTCGGCATTAGTAGTCTGAGTGACTTGACCCAGAGACACAAACAACGAGTGTAACAAGAGAAATTTACGCTATAGCACTCACTTAGGTGTTCAAGCAATCCTTTTACATCTTCGATGAGATTCAGCATCAGGTATTGGGCGGTGTCCTCAGGTCTTGTAGTATTGCCATAGCCACGCAAATCTGGTGCAACAACGCTTTAGAGGGAAACAAATACAGAAACGTATATTGAAATACTCAATATAAATGATGATGTAACAAAACTAAGAACGGCGATGATCTTAGTGGTGCTTTCAGATCTAAATCAACAGGAAAAAGGTCGAAGACGAATTCATGCACCGAGATGCAGTCTCAATGTCACAAGTGACGGGAGCTGGTTTGTGGAAAATGTTTTTGGGCGCAGTCAGTTTCGCAGGCGAGATCTTTTAAGCGTGCCTCTTCTTGATGTACAACTACGGGTTCAGTTTTGTGGAGAATAGTGGGCGAGTTGCCTGACTTGAAGATTCTTTTAAATTGTTATTTTCTTCGTTCAGTACCCACCCTTGACGATTCTGTTTGTTCGCACTGCCGTGCTGTATTTTTCATCGCTTCCTTGTTTCTTCATCACTGTCGATCGTTCAATCTCTTAGTTCGTAAAAACCCGGATGACATTCTGCTGCTTCCGGTGGCAGCTGCCAGCAAGTGTCTTCTCCTTCACAGTATTATGTTTACATTGCGGTACATCATGTGTTAGGATGTGTTTCGGGGTATAGGCTTAGTTGTGTCAGTCAGAGACGCCTCCGAGGGCAGCAAGGACGGAATGGCAACAATCACGGCACACATATATTCAAACACACACAAAATGCACGTACAAGGGCACATGGCATGGGGGCAAGCTAGACCAAGCGTCCCTACCAAGCGTTCAGAGCGACTACCACAGCGGACTTACAGTTTGGCTGGCCTTGCGTCGCGCGATGAACGGCACCAGCGGAGATGGCAGGTGAGCCCGCGAGACTTAGGAAGTCTTTAGGAGGTCCCCTCGAGCATCGACGCCGGACCGGGTCCCTCCGACAGCTGGTGTGGTGCGCCGCCCGACAAGCCGCACGAGCGGAGACGGCCGGCTTGCTCTCGCAGACTCTTGTTCGTCTGCTGGGTGACAGGAGCGGAAGACGAATCGTTTAGAGGTCCCCTCGTGCGTTGGGAACTCGACCGGGTCGACCGGGCCCCTCCGACAGCTGTTGGCCTCCCGAACGTTGACGTCCGACCCAAGCCAACGCGTCTTACTTGTTCCGCTTCTCAGCTCCGTCTGCTTTTCCGACATGGCCCTTCTCCTTCTGTAGGCCGCTTCAGCCACGCGTTATTTGCCGATTCGCTGAGCACTCTTGCGTGGCACTTGCTCATTCGTAGGCGTTGTTCTTCTTTATTTTTCTTCCCTGTACGTGCGACACCAGCCACCTCGTGCTTCCACGCTCGAGCGCGTGCACAACCACGCGCAAGGTACGCTCCCCCGGCCACATCGTGACACTTAGACCAGTTTAAGGCGCCGACTCGGCAGGCGGGCTAGCTATAGCACTACATCATTTATTCGCGAAATATATTGCGGAGTGCGATTTGGGATGGATGCACCTGTTCCGCAAGGCGAGGAAGCGTTACTCGGAGATTTTCAAAGGAAGGATGCTGGACTTTCTGGATTTTCGTAGAAAACGCAGAAGTGGGCGCGGAGCTACCTTGTCCGGCTTCGTCTTCCTCTGACGTCCGTGTGCCTCAAACCCGCTTGCACCACTCAAGTACTGTGTTGCGGCTATGCGTTGCATCGCGACCTGAGCTTGAAGTTTAGGTTGGACGCAATATTCATGAAATCGTAAAAGCACTCCTAATTTGCTAGTTTTACGAAATTGTTGGGAGGGCTGGCAGGTATGTAAGTGTGTTTTGCTGCTGTACTTTCTAAATGGGGCGGAAGGTTCAAGTGCGGCCATGCAACTAGACTGTGAACAAGCAGAATTAGTTCACACCTGAAGGGAAGAAGAAATTGAGAGTTCCATTAGCAAGGTCAATAAATGCTGATATAAATATTTACACCAGGCAAAGTTAAACAAAAATAGACGAGGTAACAGAAATTGGCACCTCACCAGGGAATGCTCGTTTGCAAATGTCAGCCTGTCGAGAGAAAAATGCATTCTATCATCATTTCATCTCCATTGACGTCATACGGAACCTCATGGCGACGGCGACGGCGACGGTGACGACGACGGCGACGCCGACGGCAGAAATCTGCTTTGGAGTGTCCATATAATTGCTATCGCAATAAAACGCCCTTTATATAGTGTGTACAAGTGGAAGGCAACGACAATGTTTAATGCAGTTCACATTCTTGGCATGAGAAAATACCACCATGAGCACGACCGTGCCTTATAACTTGTTGCTTTGTATGCTATGGAAAAAAATAAGTTTGATGTGTTAAAATAAAAGGAAAAGGCAACTAGTATATTAAAGATGTATGCAGGTTTCGTGTGCGCATTGGTGCAAAACTAAATTAAAGAAATTTAATAGATCGCGTGCCAAAATGGGTACATCAGAGCGTGACAAAAAAGAAAGCAGGAATGCGCCGCGACTTCTAGTGAAATTGGGAATCAAAATGGCTACTCACCAAATTTGGCGTAAATAGCGCTCAAAATTTTGGAGTTGTCACCACCCTAAAAACAGTGCTTGCATGTAGGCTCCCTAAATATGTAGATCAAACAGTGCCATCTGTAGAACGATGGTAAAGCGGCCAAATTTGAAGTTATGTTTCGTTCGGCCTGTTGTCAAGAAAAGTAGACGTCATTGATGGAGAATGTTTTTACAGTGAAGCTGTCAAGGGCTCAGTCTCCGATGGTGCTGTCCGCGTGTCGAAAAAATTTGGAGGAGGCTCAAGCCTCGCCTTCGAGAGTGGAACGTGATAGCATTAAAAGATCCGTGACTGTTTCTCACACTTCCCGGCAACTGCCGCTTATGTAACCGTAATATTTACCGGGAAACGCTGGCGGTGAACGCTATGCACGAAGGCGCGCGTTCTGGTACGAACGCGACCTCTTTCGTGGGCCAGCCTCCTTTTATCGTTTGCACCTTTAATATTTCAGCCTGAGAAGGTTTAACATAAAAGGCATGCGCTGTCGGTGTTTTGTTTCATGACAATTGTTTGTGGGCTGTCACTCTCAAAATTCCGAGGAATAACTTTGTAAGGAATGGAAGACAGAGTGGGAGCAACTTTAGTGGTAAAATATATTTAGAGGGCTTGCCTGGTTGGGGATGATTTTGTCAGCCGCAGGTGGCATTGCCGACGCCGACGCCAGATTTTCTGCGACACGGGGCCCTAGACGCTATCGCGTTAAAACTCTCATTGGCCGTGTGCTGTATCTGCGAGTGAAAGCGCGCGAGGGACGCTCCCTTTCACGGGGAATGAATGAATAATTTGTAGAGAGCTATACGGAGTAATGATATTAGCTTTATCAGCTGTATAAACTTGGACATGCAGCAGCACCGGCAACACGCAGAACTGCTGTCGACGCCGTCGGCGTTTTGCCCGCGTTCGCTCAAAATGCGTGCGGCGTTGGTGACTGTTGCCGGAGCCTATGATATATTAAATAGGCACTTGGTGCCGCAGCTAAACGTCGCCTCCCTTTCCTCCCCCCCTCCCCCACGGCCTCTCGCGCGACGGAAGAAGACGCGTTTGCTCTACATATATGGTGATTGTAAAGGAGGAAAGAGACGCCTACTTCTGCAGCCCTTAAGCGAGCACGGCGCAGAAAGCGCGTTTGTTCTCCGCCGTGCGTTCACTCCCCGTGAAAGCGCGCGCCCCTCGCGCCCTTTCACTCGCACATACAGCGTTCGGCACGCGGCTACGATTTCATCTCCATTGACGTCATACGGAACCTCACGGCGACGGTGACCGCGACGCCGACGGCAGAAATCTGCTTTTGAGTGTCCATATAATTGCTATCGCAATAAAACTTTATTTTCACAAAGGAGGTTTCCAGGCTTAGGTGGAGCCCTCAGTCCAGGGCCCCTGTGGCCTTTGCCATCTTGCGAGCGCTGTCGATCAGCTTGAGCTGTTCTTCAGGCTTCGAGCAGGATAGCGCAGCCTCCCACTGCTCTGTTGTTGGTGTTTTGTGTACTGGCGCTACCTTTGGTTTTATTGCGATAGCAATTATATGGACACTCAAAAGCAGATTTCTGCCGTCGGCGTCGCCGTCGTCGTCGCCGTCGGAGTGAGGTTCCGTATGACGTCAATGGAGATGAAATCGTCGCCGATATGATAAGTGGTTCTTGAGGGAAAGGGAAAGGTTGGCGCTATCTTCTGCAGCCATTGAGGGAGCACGGCTCAGCGCCAAAATCGTCGCCGCGGTGGTAAGTGGTTCTTGAGGGAAAGGGAAAGGTTGGCGCTATCTTCTGCAGCCCTTGAGGGAGCACGGCTCAGCGCCAAACGCCGTATGCTGTATGTGCGAGTGAAAGGGCGCGAGAGGACGCGCGCTTTCACGGGGAGCGAACGCACGGCGGAGAGCAAACGCGCGTTCTGCGCCATGCTCCTGAAGGGCTGCAGAAGTAGGAGTCTCTTTCCTCCTTTACAATCACCATATATGTAGAGCAAACGCGACTTCTTCCGACGCGCGAGAGGCCGGGAGGGGGGGGGGGAAGGGGAGGGAAGGGAGGCGACGTTTAGCTGCTGCACTAAGTGCCTATTTATATCAGAGGCTCCGGCAACAGTCACCAACGCCGCACGCATTTTGAGCGAACGCCGCACGCATTTTGAGCGAACGCGGGCAAAACGCCGACGGCCTCGACAACAGTTCTGCGTGTTGCCGGTGCTGCTGCATGTCCAAGTTTATACAGCTGATAAAGCTAATATCATTACTCCCTATAGCTCTCTACAATTTTGCTATCGCAATTGATGCTTCGCCTTTCAGGTGAAACTGCGACAACTTTTTTGGCAAGTCCATGTAACGTGGTAAAGCGTCGCGTGTTCCCCGCATAGCGGGTATTTATTGTCATGTGTTGCCGGATAGATTTTGCTGAGTAAACTCAGCTCCAGGCAACCGAGTGCTCTCTACTAAGGTCTTTGTGGGAAGGGGGGTAGATGCTCCTTAGGGCTCTTTGGTTTTCTAAAATTGCTCCATAGCGTCTCGTGACTGTGTCCGGTTCCCCGTCGTGCTGCGCCCCCCAGTTGGCGTAGTGCTCGGGCGTTGGCGTCGGCACGCTGGTTCCCTGTCACAGTCTCATGGCCTGGTGTCCACGTAATGAAGCATCTCGAGAAGGTGATTTTTCTCGTCTTGAGTATGCGGATGGCCACAGTAGATATGCGTCCACTGCTGTACCTTCTGCACTCTTCTTGCGAGTCCGTAAGTATTTCTGCCTCTTCGCCCTGGTGGGTGATGGCGAGTGCGATTCCCGCTTCCTCAGCCTCGAGGATGTTGCCTTTGATCGAAGCGCTAATTGATTTCCCTAAGCTGGTGATCAACAACGCTGACTACCGCCCCGGAGTGTTCTTTGTATGTGGTCGCATCGACGTATAACACGTCTTTTCTCCGCGCGAGATATCTTTCGTGTGCTTGCGATCTTGCCTTTCTTCTGTCCTTGTGTATTTTAGGATGCATGTTTTTTTTGGTATCGAGCTGATCTGAATGATCTCTCGAATATCCTTAGGTATGCTTTCCGTGCTGTTAATTTCTCTGCTAGCATCCTCATGCCCAGTATCTTCAGCGTGTTCCTGCCCGTTGGGCCTCATTTCTGCGCCTCATTTTCTGCGCAAGAAGGTGAGCTTCGATGTGTTCGTGCACTGTGCTGTTTATGCCCAATTTAAGGAATTTCTCTGTCGAGATTTTGACCGGCAGTCCGAGAGCGCATTTATAAGCTTTCCTGAGCATTGCCTCTAATTGTTCCTTTTCCTCCTCGAGCGGGGTTTGGTAGGGGACACTGTATACAATCCTACTGACCAGGAGGGCCTGTACTAGCCTACATGTGTCCTCTTCCTTCATACCTCATCGTCTCTTTGAGATTCTTGCGATCATCCTCGTGGTCTGCGCTGTGGTGATTGCGAGCTGTCTGATCGTGTGATCCACACGACAGTTGCTTTGTATCCACATGCCAAGGATCTTAACTTGGGATACCTCCGGAACCTTCTTCCCCCCTATGTAGATGTCTATGGAGTTTTGCAGATTGTATCCTGTTCTGTAGACTCTGAGCACTTCGGATTTCTCCGGGGAGCATGCAAGTCCGCAGTGTTCGGTGTATGCGTGGATTGTATCTGCTGCACTCTGCAGAAGATCTTGTTTTTCTAAGGATCTCCTGGTCACCCAGATTGTGACGTCGTCTGCGTAGATGGCATGCCTGAGTACTTCATTTTTTTCGAGCTTCCGTGCTAATCCGACCATAACAATGTTAAAAACTATAGGAGATATCACAGAACCTTGCAGTGCTCCCTTCGGGGGCATGTTGAAGGTGTCAGTCCTGATGCCTCCTAGATTAATGGTGGCGGTTCTGTTACTGAGGAAAGATTTGATGTAGTTGTGTATTCTTTGCCCGCAACCAATGTTGCTCAACTCCTCCAGCACAGCTCTATGACTTACATTGCCGAAGGCCGCTTTAAGATCGAGCGCAAGCACGATATTTTCTCCGTATTTCGGGATGTTAGTAAGCACCTCTTCCTTGATCTGCAGGAGGATGTCTTGTGTTGAGAGGCATTTTCTGAATCTAAACATAGTGTGCGGCATGAGCTCGTTATCCTCCAGGTGAGTCTCCAACCTCTGAAGCATAATTCTCTCGTATACTTTTCCCAAGCAGGACGTTAGTGAAATGGGTCGCATATTTTCCAGGCAGGGAGTCTTTCCGGACTTCGCAATCATTACTATTTCCGCATGTCTCCAGTCGTCCGGGGTGGTCCCCCGTTCCCAGTGTTTGATGACGAATTCTGTAAATCGTTTGATAGAGTTTTCGTCCAGGTTCCTTATCATGGCGTTGGTGATGCCATCCTTCCCTGGCGTGGTGTTCTTTGTGGCAGACATCACAGCATGTCTGACTTCTTCTGTGGTAATGGGTTCATTTAAAGCGGGATTTACTTCACCCGTGTATGCCAAGTTGCAGTTGACGTCCTTTGTATCCCCAGCATAGCGCTGCTTGATGTCCTCTAGCATTTCCTGATCTGTGCCTTGGAATCGGTACGCGATCCGTTGGGTCGTCTTACGATTTTCGGACTTGGTCATGGTTGGGTCTATAAGAGCCCTTAGCAGGGCCCATGTCTTTTTCCAGCCTAGGGTCACCTGTAGCTCGTTGCATTTTTGGTCCCAGTTGTGCCCTGAGGGTTCTGTTGCATACTCTTCGGCTTGTCTCGTGACCTCGACGATCTTAAGTCTGAGTTTCCTGTTGTGCTTCTGCCGTTTCCATCTTCTTAGTAGCCAAAGTTGGGCGTCCCATAGGTGTAACAGATGCGTATCCACCTCGGGTGTGTTGGTGGTGAGGGCTACCTCTCGGGATAGCCTTTTGCAGTCTGCCTTGATTCCTGCGACCCAGCTCGTAATTCCTGCGATCTCAGGGTCTTCGGACTCCGCCCTAGTTTTTCTATAGGCTACCCAGTCGGTGAGCCTAGCCTGGCCAAGTCTTTCCTGATCGGGAGGGTTTTAATCTTAATGCGCAAAATACAATGGTCGCTGCCGAGCGTTTCCCCGTCATTTTCCCATCGAGCATCCCTTACACCTCTGGCGACTGTCAAGTCTGGGCATGAATCTCGGTTGATACTGTTCCCCACTCGCGTGGGTTGGGTGTGGTCTGTGATGAGACTGATCCTTCTGCAATCCGCTTCTCTGGCTAGATCCCTGCCTTTTTGAGTTTCCTTAACAAAGCCCCAGCTTTTGTGCCAGGCATTAAAATCCCCCAGGATGACGAGACCCTCCTTGCCTGCTGCTTGTTCGGCCTTGCGTAGCAGGTAGCCAAAGTTTGCCTTCCTCTGGCTGGGTGGGCTGTAATTGTTGAGGAGAAAGATGCTTTCTTGGCTTCTTTTCGGAGTGATGATTTCAATAAAGACGTGGTCAATGTCCGTTGCGTCGATGTCGTGTCTGATTGCGGTGACCACTTTGGCAACCAGCGTCGCAACCTTACTTTGCCCCTGCCCCTCATACACTTAGTAGCCCGCAAGAGTGGGTGAGCAGCCGGTTTCCTGTCGGGCGATTATGATTGGCTGAGCTCTGCAGCTATTGATGTGTAGTTTAAGAAGACCCTGCTTTCTGCGAATCCCGCGGCAGTTCCACTGCCATATATGGAGGGTTTCCAACTTGATCGAGCATTTACGGTAGCTCGCCATGGTCAGCCGATGGCCTAGTATAGGGTTTAGTTCTGGATTTCATGCCCGTAAATTGTACTAGGCGTTCTCTATCCTTGCGGGCCTCCTCTTGGAGGTTAGAAACGAGGTTGCTAAGATTCGCTAGTGCATTGTTCATGGCTACCATGGTGGTTGCGAATTCCTGCCGCCTTATGGTGGCCGACTGAGTTTCGTCTGTTTGTGGGTTTGATTTTGTCCGCCCGGTTCTCAGTGCCTTAAGTTCATCTATGAGCTCGTTGAGCTTCTGTCTAAGCTCATCCTTTTCTGCCCTGAGAGCATGAATAGTTTGCGTTAGCTCGTTTACTTCGTCGTTCTGCGTGTTCGTGCTCTTTGGAGCAGTGGGAGAGGCTGAAAAAAGATGCGCTTTCCAGCTCACCTTACTGTCTTCTTCCTTCTTGGTTATGGTCTTCTTCTGCTGCTTCTTTTTCGTTTCCGGAGCCTGCCTGGTCATGGACGCGGATCTAGACCTTGATCTGGACCTGGATGTCGAGCTGGAGCCCCTACTGAACCAGCGTTTCCTGGTCCGGCCACGTCCGCCGGCGTTCCTGGCTTCGGCGCCTGGTTCCTCTTGTTTTCTCGCCCGTGGGCTCTTCGGTTTCCTGAGGCGTTCCTTGCACTCCATTGCCCGTGTGGGGTGTGCTTCCTTGCATAGCGCAGACTTGGGCTCGCAGATGTGTACGTCCTCGATGACTGGTTCGGCGCAGTTTGAGCAGACAACGGCGTCAGATGTCGGGCATACATCCGCCCTATGCCCAGGCTTGAAGCATATATAGCAGACTTGCCGCGATGACAGGTAGAGGTAGCAACGTGTATCACAGCCGTAGTAGTAAACGTAGCGGGGGGACGATCTTGCCCTCTAAGGTAATGACCACAGTTTGGGAGTTTCCAAGCATTCTTGCATAAAGTATTTTGATTCCTCGGGTACGTACTCGAAGATGGGCTTGTTATTCGGTCGGCGTTGTACCGGAGTCCAGTCCATGAATCACACCTTTACACGAATTGTCCGGCGCTGCCGCGTAAGCGGTCACTGCATAGTCTTTTGCACCAAAACGTTGACTTGGGACTCTCTGCACAACATTGGCAGTCACCATGCTTGGCGTGCTGATTATGGCGATGTTCGATCCGTTGCGCAACCGTATAAGCAAGTTGCCTTCGTTGCACATGTCTGGGTTTCCACATGCTTTGGTTATAGCCCGGGCCATCTGATGCGTGCTCAGTTGACTGATGTTGAGCCCATTCTTCAGTCTAATGATGACTGAAATCGGTCTTCGGCAGTGGAGGTAGCTTCTTTTGGCGAAGGGGATTCCCCTTTAGTTTGGGCTGGCTCGATACTGATTTGCCCACTGCTTCGGTCCCAGTCTCCGGAACGGCGATCAGCCTTCAGTTGTGATATTTTGCAGTGAACCATCCCCCGTTGTCAAGGGTTTTCTTTTTCGAGAGGTCGGTAGCATTGTCTTCACGTTGGGGGTTCTATTCGATTAGCGTCGTGGCTCCGATCGTCGCAGACACGTCGTCGTCAGTCATCCTGGCGTGTCCCGCACGAGCAGGAGCAGTGTTCCGTCGGGCCGTCGGCCCGACGACGCTTAGGCTTAGAGCAGCGTTCTTCTCCGCGGATCTTCGAACAAGCAGAGAAGGGGGAATTTGGACTTACGGTTGAAAACCGGTTATCCACGCATTTCACTTAATTAGTAGAAGACGATGCAGTACTGCATTTTCGGCGACGTCGAGGTTTTCCGTGTGAAATGAGGCGTCGAGGCAGGAGCTCATGCGAAGTGCGACCGCACCGTTTGGCCCCCTAGCGTCGTCTCTTTCACGGGAAGCGAACACACTGGCGGAGAGCAAACGCGACTTCTTCCGTCGCGCGAAAGGCCTTGGGGGGGACGGGAGGGAGGGAGGGGAGGCGACGTTTAGCTGCGGCACTAAATGCGTATCTTGTGACCGGCAGTTTTGTTTCGCACTTTTAATACTTCAGTCTGAGAATATTTAGCATAAGAGGCATGCGCTGCCGGTGTTTTGTTTCATGACATTTGTTTATGGGCTGTCAGTGCTCAAAATTCTGAGGAGCTGTATAAACTTGGACATGTAGCAGCACCAGCAACGCGCAGAAGTGTTGTCGACGGCGGCATCGTTTCGCCCACGTTCGCACCGAACGCGCGCGGCGTTGGTGACGTGTTTATGAAGAACAGTCGCCTACCACGTAGTCGGTTCTTGTGCGACACATTCTACGTTCATAACTGCTGATGACGACGACCCAACGGAACTTGAACTCCGGGCGATAGGCTGGGCAGTAGACCAGGTCTCAAGCAACACGCATGGAAAACACATCAATATATACACAGACTCCCAATATGCGCTGCATGCTTGCAAGTCCCGCCACACAGCCTCATCAGAAGTTCTGGTCAAGCAGGCCTTCAGGTGTGCAGAGGTCCGCGGGGTCACTGCAACACTTCATTGGATCCCTGGTCACCAGGGCATCGAGGGAAATGAGAGAGCCCATGAGGCGGCGCGCGCCCTTCTTTCCAACCGCGTCATCTCCCAGCATCCTTCAGGGACCCTCAGCACCAGTACAACTAGCACGACAAAAGGACCACCGTATGACCCAGACAGAGCTCTGTGAGTAGCAGCCAACCGACGCAAGAGGGAACTCCGCGCGAGTGTCCCGCCACACCCAAACCCACTTCCCGTGGGTCTTCCCAGGTCGGGGCAGGTGCTGCTGCATAGGCTCCGTTCCGGCTTCGTGCTCACACCGGACGTGCTGGAGTGGCGGCGGCAGTACCGGCCACGCCGCGAGAGACGCCCTACTTTCCCTTCTCCTGACTCCCTTCCATCGCAGGAACCTGGACCCTCGCCAGCCTTTGAGGACGAATAAGCACCCCAGGAGCCGCACAGGTGTCCTGACTGCGGCGTGGCCACGCGACCATCCGCAGCCCATTTGTTTTGGGAGTGCCAGCGCTACGCTAAGCAGCGGGACCACCACCTGAGGGCGGTGCAAGTGTCTTCCTATGAGGAGCGGATTAGGCCGGCAACTGGATTGGCGGATTCCGACAGGGCCATTCTGGACTCACTCTTGGGTTTCGCCAAGGACACGCAGCTTCTAGGACGGCTCTAATTTCTCCTTCCCTCTCCCCTTTCTATTCCACATAACACGCCTTCCAGCCATCCTAAAATAAATACATTTTTATCATCGCCATCATCATAAAGAACGTGCCAACCTTTGCCGTACACCCTATGGCGGTGTATCCCTGTGGTCACTAAATAAATAAAAACCACCGTAACATATATATTTCTCATTCTTTAATAGTTCAAATAACCAATGACATCATATCATCTTAATAGTCATAATTGGAAATACATAATTCTAACAGCTTCGCTGGTCTTCCATGTTCACCCCTATGGAAGGGCTGACAGTTTTTTATGCTCATCTGGCCCTAAGGTTTTTCGTGGCATGTTACTGCGGTGACGTATTCATATCGCCACATTTATTGAATAAGCTTCCAGCCGATAAACATCAGTCGTCCTGTGCTCTTCTACAGTCGTTCTCATCCGTTTGCGCGTACTTTCTAGTAAAATCCAATCTGCATTTCAGATGCGGTTTGTTGCACTGGCCATAAAGCTTTTTCAGTTCTATCAGCTCAGAACTACGCCACATATGCGTTACAAGAGTTCACAAAGACGTCATCCTTACCAAAATTCCTCACCAAGACTAGGTATTTGCCTGTTCCAAGAGTACCAAAAGTCGAGAAATCCGTGCAGGAAAAGTAAGATAGGCTTGTCTGTGTCATTCTCCGTGCATCCCTTCGTCACATAATGAAGAGTGATGTTCTGAAAAGTGGCCATATAAATAAAAAACTAATACACATTCAGCGCACATGTTGCAATGTATTTAAACCGGAGATGTAGTGACGCAGTTATTTAAAAGCTTGAGAACTAAAAGCGACGCATTGAATTTTGCTTACAAGAAATGCTCAAGATCATGAAATGCTGTGTAATGTGTAATGCCATGTAATGTTTATCTTTCTCTACTCTAAAGCGACAACCTTATGCCATGCAATTTTTATCTGAATGCACTATATAGCTCACAAGCTATGACGAAATACAAACCATACCCGTTCTTGGCCATTTATCCAGAATGCGTATTTCGGCAGTATGCTTTTTCTTTGCTTGAAGTTTCTTGGCTGAGAAAATCCATTTCGGTGCTATGGCATAGGTGCAAGCGCCATATCCTCAGGCAACAAGGGTTTCGGTCGGTACAATGTTCTCACACTCACGTGAACAACACGGCCGCGCGAAGGATAATTTACCCAGTGAGTAAATGTTGTAGTATACAAAATGTACAAGAGAAGAAATATGAACACTTAGAGAGTGTGGTAATTTTAAATTGTCTTCTAAAAGGTATTCTGTGTTAATCAGCGAAAGAAACTGTTGAATGTCGCGAGCTAGAGTGTCACTTTGCCACATGTGAACATAATTAAAGGGATACAGACACAAAATCTGAAAATTTTACGAAAATGCTGAAAATGAATCCTCAGTGTGTGATTACACCGAAAATAAGTAGTCACTCAGCTCATTTTTGAGCCGATGGCTTTATTTTTGGCGTTTTTGTGAGCGCACGCTTCGCCGCCCAACCCGCGGGAGTTGGAAGGCGTGACGTCACGACACCCTCGTCGGATAGCCAGCCAGCCGGCCGCGGTCATTCGAAGCGCGCCGACACCGCCATCGCGAGCATGGATTCGAGTTCTGGTGCCTCTACCAGCGATGAGTACACGTCTTAAGACGAGTACCATTGCAACTTGGCAAGAAATATTACCGCTTACGGTTACGAGCCTTCCGCGTCAAGCGACGAAGAAGAGCAGGCGGCCGTGGAAGTGCCGGTCAGGTTTTCGCGAACCGTAGCGTGAATATTTCGCTCTGCACCAGACACTTGTGCAAGAATTATTTGTCATTTCCTCTGTAAACTTGCTTTTTCAAGAGCGCACGCAGACGAGGAAGCTGCGGGGTACTTCAGCACTGCGGGGATGACTGAATAGTTGTTAATGCCGTCGGCGTGAGCAAATGCTGTGAGGTATCAGTACCTCCGAGACTCTCACGTTGACTTCGCCAGCCACCCGACAGATGGCAGCACCTGTCTGGCGTTCTTTTTTACGCTTTTAGCCTGTGGAGAAGCAGAACTGTGTGTGTGTCTGCCCCGCTGCCATGTAGGACTGATCTCGTGAGTCGCGCTTGCGCACGCTAGCCTTGTATTGTTTTACTACGCTTTGCCAACATTTTTAAAGACATTACTGCCTTCGTGCCCAGCCTCGGGCATCTTGCCCCAGCCAAGCCCTCGCACAAGAAGGCTGCAAGTGAACGAAAACAGTACAGACATCTTTTCGCCTCCTCTTTTCAAACGCGCCGCTGATCGTTTCTGCCTTGCGTTTTCGTGAGAAGACCGATGGGACAGTGTCAGGCTTTAGGCTTTGCCTTTTGAGTGGCATGCCGAGGCTTTTCAGCACAGCCGGGCTGGTCACATAATCATCGTCGACGAAGTGGTCCGCGCAAACTAAGCAATTTTTAGAGGTCTCCAGGCTGTGCGTGATGGCTGACAGGTAGATATACAAAGTTTACGCACCTTCTCGTCTCTGGGAAACGTGTGCGACGGCGCGTCACGACCGACGATGCTGTTATAACAGCAATGTCTGGGCATTTCCTTCCGACGCGACGAATGCGGCAATACCGAGCGACGACCGCGGGAAGGCGCATTTAAGACACACCACCTGCGTGGAGCGCCGAACGGTGGTAACGTTTCAGAGGGACCACGTGCGAAGATCGCCGAAAGGGGTTAAACAAACGCTGCCGGAAACACAGCGACGGCTGTGGCCGACCTTGGCCGCGCGCGCGCGCGTGGGTGGGTGTTATGACGTCAAATTTCAGCTTTCGCCGGCGGCCGCTTGGAGGCAAGGTGCAACATAAAGTTGCAAAAACGAAAACATGTTTCTCGTTATTTTTTTCAAAGCAGCGTGTTGTATTCGTCATTTTCAACAGTTTAACTTTCGTTCCGACGCAAAAAACCACTTGCCAAATTTTGTGTCCGTATCCCTTTAAGGCTTGGATACTCTATATGCCGTGGTGGAACATACCTCATCCTGGATGATTGGCCAAGAACGGGCACGCGCCCAGTGGCACATATTCTATGGATAAATCGAAGCGAGTAAAGTGAATCCAAGAATTTGTGGCCAAGAAATATATTTGTCCATTGCAATGTCAGATCGGTGTACACACTGCACAGTGCTTTTAATATCTTTAAGCCGACATTATATCTTCATGCTTGATGTAGGAATCATTGTGGAGAGAGAGAGAATAAACTTTAATAAAAAGAGCACGCGAGCGTAGGTAGCTCCCCCGCTCTGCAGTGGGTGGTCCCCTCAGTCCAGGAGTCCAGCGGCCTTAGCTGCCCTTCTCGCTCGGTTGACCAGGTTGAGCTGGTCCGTCGAGTCGGAGCTGGACAGCGCTGCCTCCCATTGCCGTGTGGTGGGGTGTGTTATGGGTGTTAGCTGTGGTGTGTTTGCGCAAGCCCATACCATGTGGTAAAGTGTTGCACATTGATCACAGTGTGGCCATTTATAGGAATACAGCGCAGGGTGTATGGCGTGGTAAAGACTCAAACGTGGATATGTGTTTGTTTGGAGTTTTCGCCATATTACGGCCTCCTCTCGCGTCAGAGAATTATGAGGTGGGGGTAGTGTTCTTCGTGAAAGGCGATAGTGTTGTAGGATGTGAGTGTAGGTTAATGGTATGGGCTCTGGTTGGAACTGCTCGGCGCGGTCATCTCGCGGCTCCCGGTGTGCATGCGCTCGGGCGTAGGCGTGTGCCTGCTGATTGCCGCGTAAGGACTCATGCCCCGGAGTCCACACGATTTGTATGTATGGTGGCAGCGGGTGCGCTCCATTCAGAATGCGATGTGCAGCCCTGGAAATATTGGCCCTGGGGTAATTTCTGCATGCCGTCTGAGAGTCCGTCAGAACTATGACGCAATCCCACTGCGGTCTCGTCGTGATGGCTAACGCTATCGCTAGTTCCTCTGCCTCCGCAGCGCTCACTCTGGAAACCGACGATGCATTTATTTCGGTCCCGTGATTGTCGACTACGCTGGTGACGAATGTGGTGCTTCTTGCGGTGCTGGCCGCGTCTACGTACAAGACATTGGGGTGGTTTCCATACTTTCTCGCGAGCGCCTGCGCTCGGGCTTGTCTCCGTCCGATGTGGAAGTTTGGGTGCATGTTCCTGGGAATCGGTGAGACGTACATAGTTTCTTGTATTCGTGTTGGGACTTTGGTCAGTTCGCTGGTCTTCCGTACGGAATATCCAAGACGTTCCAAGACGCAGCGTCCCGCTATTGTGCGTAGTAGTCTTTCCTTCTGGCTTACCAGGTGGGCCTCTATGATTTCCCGTGCGTTGTTGTACACCCCTGTCTCCTCGAGGCGAAAAGTAGCCGTTCCGGGTGGGAGTCCGAGCGCTTGCTTATACGCCTTGCGTATCAGCCGGCCGAGTACCTCCACTTCCGCGTTCCTTAAATTTAAATATGGTGCCGAGTACGCAATGCGGCTCACAATCAGAGCCTGCACTAATCGAATAAGGTCCTGTTCCTTGAGTCCCCTCTTCCTGCTAGTAATTCGTTGAATCATGCGCAAGATCTGCGTGGTCGTGTGTTGTAGCTTCTGTATGGCCCCCGTGCTTTTGTAATTGTAAGCCAAGGATCCGAAGTCTGTCTACCTTGGTAATCTCTCTAGGACCTATTCGCAGGTGGATGGTTGGTGCCGGGGCTGTTGATCGTCCTCGTGAGCGCTTCTCGATTATGAGGAGCTCCAACTTCTCCGGCGCGCATTGCAGTCTGCATGTCTCCGCATAACTTGCTACAACGTCTACTGCCTCCTGTAATGCCTCTTGTTGTTCTCCTATGGACCCTCCGACCGTCCATATCGTGATGTCGTCTGCATACAAGGCATGTCTGATCCCCGGTATTTTCTCGAGTTGGGCTGGGAGTTTCATCATGGCCACATTGAAAAGTGTCGCTGACAGCACTGCTCCTTGTGGCGTTCCTCTGTTAGGTGTGTCTATTCGCTGTGACCTAACATTTCCCAGCCCTACTGTGGCTGTGCGATCAGTGAGAAAAGCCCTCACGTAAATGTACGTTCGTCGGCCGCAATTCGTGTCACTGAGATTGGATTGTATGGCTTCGTGCCCCACGTTGTCAAAGGCTCCCTTTAGGTCTAGTGCGAGAATTGCTTTTGGGCAGCACGGCGTTGCTGCAGTCCATACTTCCTCTTTCAGCTGTAGAAGCACGTCTTGCGTTGACAAGTTGGGCCGAAAACCAAACATCGTGCTCGGCATCAGTTGACGTTCTTTGAGATGCGTCTGTAGCCTGTCTAAGATAACACGTTCCATCAATTTACCGAGGCAAGACGTAAGCGAAATGGGTCTTAGGTTCTCCAGGCAGGGCGTTTTTTCTGGCTTTGGTATCAGTGTAATCTCCGCATGCTTGAATTCCGGGGGTAAGGTCCCTCTGCTCCAGTGTGCTTTTAAGAGTTCCAGTATTGCCTGCACGGTTGAATCGTCCAGGTTACGTAGTGTTGTAATCGCGTCAAACGTGGCTGGTGACGATTATCTGCCCTCGCTGTTCAGTGCGCAGAGCCTGCGCGCGCATCCTTTGTTGGCGCTGTTATCGTGTTAAAAGCGCGGCGACCAAGCTGTGTCGTGTCATATGTGTTTCTGCCATGAGCTGCAATAAACGGCTTTCGCATATCGGCGTCTTCATTGTAACATTGGCGACGAGGATGGGATGAAGCAGCACTGAAGCTATGGCCACCACTTACGGCAAGCTGCCGGAGTTCTGCCCGGACTCGGGAAACATCGACGTCTACCTAGAAAGGTTCGAACTATTTGCGAAAGCAAATGGAATAGACGACGGAAAGAAGCTTGAAGTCTTCCTGACCATAATAGGAGAGAAGGCCTACGTGACACTGCGTAGCTTACTGCTGCCGAAAACGCCCACCGAAGTAAAGTACGAAGACGCCAAGAAGGTGCTGCAACAGCACTACGCCCTGAAGCGGTCTGTGGTCACTGAGCGATACCACTTCTACAGGCGGAACCAGGAGTCAAATGAAACCATCGCACAGTTTCTTGTGGAATTGAAGAGGCTCGCCGCGACATGTTCTTTCGGAAATTTCCTCCAAGAAGCGCTACGGGACCGCCTAATTGCCGGACTACGGAGCGACACCATCCGATGCCGTCTTCTTGCCTTGCCCGACGACGAGGTCACCTGGGAACGGGTGTGCAAGGTAGCCACCGCCATGGAGGCTGCACAGAAGGACACCCAGGACATGCTGTGCGACAGCGCCGGGGCCAGCAACGCTCAACTGCACTGGCAAGGAAGCCAAGGGAAGCCTAACGCAACCAGCCAGGTACTAAAAAAAAACTATACGCAAAAAACTGCAGTAGAGTGTCATAGGTGCGGTGGTCAGCACGCTCCTACAAGGTGTCCATTTGTAAAAAGTGCTTGTTTTAAGTGTTCTAAACGTGGTCATGTCGCAAAAATGTGCAAAACGCGAGTTGTTCAGGCTGTAGAAGTACCGGCAACAGAGCAGGATTTGCAGGATTTGCTGACTATATGTCAAACAAACAGAGCAGGCAGTCCGCCTCCCATAGTAGTAAAAGTAATCATAACGGTCACGAAGTACCGATGGAATTGGACACGGGGGCTGCCGTTACAATCATGTCTGAAAAAGACTTTGCAGAGAACTTCCCTGACCTATCGTACAACTGTGAGGACGTAAAACTCGGAGTGTACAACGGCACCGCAATCAATGTAAGGGGCGTTGCCCAAGTCGATGTGAAGTGCGGGAAGCAAAGCCACCGCCTACCACTTGTCATTGCCAAGTATGAAGAAGGGGTGCGCATGCCTGTGCTCCTCGGTCGTGACTGGCTCGCAAAGATAAAAGTGAACTTGCCTGATGCCTTGCAGAAACTGCATGAGGTTGCGCTTAAAGTACAAGCAGTCGCGCCTCTAAAAACTCAAGGAGCTGTAGAAGCATTAAAACAACAGCACGCTGATGTTTTTCAAGCAGGCTATGGTGCTATAAAAGGATACAAGGGTAGCATTCGCACGAAAGAGAATGCAGTTCCAGTTTTCTGTAAGGCGAGGCCTGTACCGTATGCCTTGCGAGAACAAGTGGAAAAAGAACTGGCGGAACTAGAGAAGGCTGAAGTAATTTACCGGGTGCGGCACAGCACCTGGGCAACGCCACTAGTAATTGTGCCCAAGAAAAATGGACCAGAAATAAGGATATGTGGTGACTATAGAGTCAGTGTGAACAAGTGCATCGAGGTAGATCACTATCCCTTGCCACTTCCTGAGGATATCTTTGCATCCCTGGTGGGAGGAACCGTGTTCACTGTGTTAGACTTGGCAAAAGCTTATTTACAGCTGGAGTTGGACGAGCATGCCGAAGAACTTCTAACGGTTAACACGCACATGGGTCTCTTTAGATACCGGCGGTTGCCGTTCGGCGTTGCGAGTGCGCCTGCTATGTTTCAAGCAGTCATGGATCAGGTTTTGCATGGCATACCTGGCACAGCCTGTTACTTAGACGACGTGCTGATAGCTGGGAAAGACCTACCAGAGTGCTACAAACGAACGAAGGAAGTGCTAAATGCTCTGAGTAAGCACGGGATCCGAGTAAATGTGGCGAAATGCGTTTTCTTTCAAGAAAGGGTACAATACCTAGGGCACGAAATAGACCAACACGGTCTGCATCCCACGGCGAATAAAGTAAAAGCAATCCTTGAAGCACCGAAACCGAGCAATGTGACCCAGTTGAGGGCATTTTTAGGCCTAGTGAACTTCTATGCAAAATTTTTGCCCAATTTGGCCGGACAACTAGAACCGCTTCACCAGCTTCTACGCAAGGGAAGCATATGGCAGTGGTCGCGTCAGTGCGATGAGTGTTTCAGGCGATGTAAGCAGTTGCTAACTAAAGAAACAGTCTTGGAGCTGTATGACGTAAAAAAGGAAATCCAGCTGACATGTGATGCATCTGCTTACGGGCTGGGCGCGGTGTTATCGCACGTAGTGAATGGCGTTGAGCGTCCGGTCGCATTCGCTTCCAGATCAATGTCACAGGCGGAAAGAAACTATGCCCACATTGAGAAAGAGGCACTCGCCATCATTTTCGGCGTAAAGAAATTTCATAAGTATCTTTATGGCCGCAGCTTCGTTATTATCACTGACCATCAACCACTCACGATAATTTTTGAAGCTAGACATCACAGTAGTGCTGTGGCAGCGGCGCGAGTCCACCGCTGGGCCATTTTTCTGTCGAACTACCGTTTCCGCATTGTGCACAAACCAGGGGCAAAGATTAGCAATGCTGACGGCTTGTCGCGTCTACCATTGTCTGAAAACACTGATGATGTAGATAAGATTTTTTACTTTTCTCCTGCCAGAGAATTGCCCTTAACTGCAAAGGACATCGCACATGAAACATCTAAGGACTCTGTCTTGAGTGCTGTGCGTGAAATGACATGGCATGGCTGGCCGCGGTCGGTAGAGGCGCAGTATCAACCGTTCTTTGTAAGACGGTTTGAACTTTCGGTAGATGATGCCTGCTTAATTTGGGAGAACCGAGTGGTTATACCCCGCGCTCTTCAACAGGAAGTACTGTTGCTGTTACATGAACAACACATGGGTATCAGTAAAATGAAGGCCCTGGCGAGATCAATGGTATGGTGGCCCGGAATCGACAGCAGCCTTGAACAAACTGTAAAACAATGTCACATCTGCCAGAGTGTAAGGCCAGTGGGCCAACCAGCGCCACTGACCCCATGGAGGTGGTGCACTAACAGTTGGGAGCGAGTGCACCTCGACTTTGCAGAAAAAGAAAACAAGATGTTTCTGGTCGCAGTCGATTCACACTCCAAGTGGGTAGATGTCAAAATAATGAATTCAACTACGGCGCAAAAGACCATTGAGACAGTAAGGTCATTGTTTGCAAGCTATGGGTTGCCTCAGGAGATAGTTACGGACAATGGGCCACAGTTTCGAGCGAAAGAGTTTGATGATTTCTTGCAGGCAAACGGGGTCAAGCATACTTTGACTCCGCCTTATCATCCTCAATCTAACGGCGCAGCAGAACGAGCAGTGCAGACTGTTAAGCAGTCATTGCTAAAGCAACTGCTAGAGGATGAACGGAGCCACAGTTCCAGATCCTTGCAACACAGAGTTGACAACTTCCTTTTCGCGTACAGAACTACGCCGCACACATTCACTGGTAAAACACCAGCAGAGTTGTTTTTAAAGAGAAGCTGCGGACAAGACTTTCTCTGCTCAAACCAGACATGGAAGGTACGATCAATTCGAAGTCTGAGAGAGAAGTGCGCAGTGCAAATAAACGTAGGGGAAAGCCTAGAGCATTTTCTGTGGGCGATCGCGTGCTCGTGCGTACTGTTCGTGGTGAACTTGTAAAGTGGCGACCTGGAAACATTGTGAGCGTGAAATCTCCGGTAACGTACCTGGTGAATGTTGATAAACAAACGCGCTTTGTGCATGCCGATCACCTACGTTGCACTTCTTTGAAACATGAAGAATATGTGGAGGACTGTGGTGATGAAATGTCTTTGCCGCATGCCAGTGATATTTTGGAAAAGGGAAATTGCTCAGCACAACCGCCAGTGTCGTCACCACAACCGCCGCACACCCCTCCTATACTTAGACGTAGCACACGGGTGACACGCCCACCAGATCGACTGATGTACCATTGAATGTGATTTTGTTTGTGGGGGAGTGTTGTAATCGCGTCAAACGTGGCTGGTGACGATTATCTGCCCTCGCTGTTCAGTGCGCAGAGCCTGCGCGCGCATCCTTTGTTGGCGCTGTTATCGTGTTAAAAGCGCGGCGACCAAGCTGTGTCGTGTCATATGTGTTTCTGCCATGAGCTGCAATAAACGGCTTTCGCATATCGGCGTCTTCATTGTAACACGTAGCAACTTGTTGGTGATTCCGTCCTTGCCAGGAGTGGTGTTTCGAGTGAGTCTTGCGATCGCTCGTGTCAGCTCGGAACGCGTTATGTCCCGGTCGAGCTCGCTTTTTTCCAGTCCGGCGTAGTCAGCCGCTGGCTTTGCACCAAGTATCGGCTGGCCAATATATCTGCTTTGTAAGGCACACAATAGCTGATCGTCTGTGCCTTCGAAGTTGTTTAGTACTCGGCTCATCGTGTGCTTGCTTTCTCTCTTGCTCTGGGTCGGATCTAGGAGATGTCTGAGTATGGTCCACGTCTTCGCAGTGCCCAGCGTTCCTTGGAGGGAGTTACAGAACTGGTCCCAGTTCTGCCGTGCAAGTTGCTCTGCGTAGCGCTCTGCCTCGTCCGTTAGTTTCGCGATGCGTATTTTTAGTTTACGGTTGTGCCGTTGCCTTCGCCATCTTCTAAGCAGACTGTGGCGCGCATCCCACATGTGTAAGAGGCGCGGATCCACTGCCGGATTGTCCGTGGTGAGTGCAACCTCCTTGAAGTGTTTGGCTACTGATTCCTGCAGTTCTCTAATCCAGGCCTCTAGATCGGTGATCGCTTGGGCTTCTTGAGTTTCTCTTTCGCTGCGGAAGTTTGCCCAGTCCGTGATTTTGGTGGAGCGTATTTTTCTCCTTGGGAAGTTCCCCAGGTGTACCGAGATGTCGAGTATCAAGTGGTCGCTCCCTAGCGTCTCGTTAGTGTTTTCCCACTCGACGTTCTGTAGTCTGGACGCGAGCGCAAGATCGGGACACGTGTCGCGGGCCGTGCTGTTGCCTACTCTCGTTGGATATGTCGGATCCGTCACTATCGTAAGTCGGTGGACATGCCCATTATGAAGGATTGGCCAAGAACTGGCTCACACCAAGTAGCAAAAATAAAAAAAAAGAAGTTATAGACGAGACAACCTAAAGTTTGCCCGCGCGGCACCAGCGCCGCCCACTCCCCGGGCGGAAGGATGGAAGTGTCGAAGGTCGCCGCCGGGCCAGCGCGCGCCGGTGTTCTCTACGGCGCGAGCGACCGCGTGCGTTGTTTTCGTGACGGCGAGCGCGACCTCATCAACCAGGACAGGTGGCACGCAATACTGTTGTGTTGTTGATTACCACAAGAGCCTCGTAAAGTCGAAAGCCACCCGTGAAGTTCTACAGAATTCCGGAGAGATGGTACGAGGAGGACAGACGACAAGCGTGGATAACTGCAGTGCGCCGAGTAAAGTAAGTCACGTACTTTCGCATTCGCGTGCAATATCACGGCCGCTCGATAAAAACGCGATAGTAATGTGCCTGTATTTAGCGCATGGACGTTTTGTTTAGACGTGTCGCGCAGTTGAATCGTACAGTGAAATCCGCCGTGTTAGCTTAGCGGTAAATGCATACGTGTAGCGCCGCTAAGCTCGACGACGCGACCTCGATTCCCGGCCATGGCGGCCGCATTTCGATGGGGGCGAAATGCAAGAATACAGTTCTTACCATGTACTTTGATTTTTGTGCACGTTAAAGAACCCCCGGTGGTCAAATTTATTCCTGAGACCCTCCATTACAGTGTGCCTCATAATGATTCGTGCTTTTGGCACGTAAAACCCGCGAATTTAATTGATTGTACTGTTCGTTCACTCGCGATCGGCAAAGAGGAGCTCAAGATAATTATATCCTTTTTCCAAATGTTGCAACCTAAATTCCTAGTTGTACAGGCAATAAATAGGGCCGCACATTACTTGTCTTTTGTGTGGTGGCAATCCGTATTTAATGCAAGCTGCGGTCATCGCATGCGTCGGTAAGCGGCAGATCGCAAAGCAGCTGCCCGAGACGCGCGCGTTATGTTTGTTGTTTGGCCATGCTTTCTAGGTTCACAATATCCAAGCACGTTTTAAAGTAATTGCCACCTTGCACATTCTTCCTGCTTCACTCTTCCCGCCAAGAATCTTCGTTTCGTGTAGTAGCCGGCCATCGGTGTGAGCTTACTTTTGCTGCGGCGGGGCATTCGCCCGACGAGAAACTATATTTGCTTTGGTGAGGCATGTATCGCTAATTCTTGCGCTCGTGCTGCTGGTCCCAAGGTAATCGCTGGTTACCGTGACCTTGGTTCATTTCGCGGAGCAGTTTGTACGAGTGATTTCTCATGACCAGTGAAAAGATACCTTGCTCAATAATGCAATGAGTTGCCATGACTCTAGCATTGAATAAGGCATGATATACATTAAATATTTATACAGCATGATATAAGGCGTTATGCACATATGTAGTACTTACATCGTTAATTAATTTTATTGGCTTATTGGTGCCTAATGCATGTGTTCTTTCTGTTCCGGCAGTGCTGATGCCACTCCCTGGGAGCCAGATTGAGAGCAGCCGTGTGTGCGTGCCCAGCGACCAACGAAACCAACCGCAATCGTCGTCTCTGCACATCTCTGCAAGCATGCATGACCGCTTTGTGACTGCACCATAGAGAAATCAAAGTGACTAAATGACTGAACTCGGTGTGTACCTCTAACTCGATGTCGTATACAATCTTGTTGGACACCTCCGACACGCACTTGGCTTTCACTGTCACACCACCACCCACAATTTTTCAACACCACACACGTGTGGAAGCAGACGCTCCCCTTTCTTGAGGTGGCCGCCACGAAAAAAGCTGTTGGCGTCGGCAACCGTCTTGAAATCGCACTGCAGTCTTTGCATCGCTGTTCAGCAAGCAGGCGATCTGCCGCCGTCGAAAACGGAGCGCCGTGAGCACGAGCAGCGAAGGAAAGCACGGGCGAAACAATGTAAACAAAGTGGAGACTGCGCCGCGGAGCGACCACGCTGCTTGAAATTTCCACATTAGGGACGCTGTCAGGAGGCGCAGCAGCGCCTTCAGGTGATCGTTTTCTCGTGTATTGCGTCTTTGGCGTAAAGGAAACTCGCACGCGCACATGTGTTCTGGAGCACTCGTGTTAAGCAATGTGACAGACGCGGCGATCGAGTCCAAGAGTTAGCTGGCGCTCGCGCGATAGAAGTATACGCGCTCGTGGTCCATACCTGGAATTGTTGCTGAAGCTAGTTTAAACAAGAACATTTTTGTGCCAGGCGAAACGCACATCCGTCAGGCTCGCTCAACAACATCCTCATACACTGAACATGAGGTGAACAACTGAGGGGAACCGGGAAGAGCACTTTTACCAATTATCAGACATTGCTTTGTGGGAAGCTCTGAAAAAAAATTCTAGGATAAATCACAGCTTCAAAGTGTAGTTGCTAGCAAAGAACTGTTTTGTTCCATGGTCGACAAATTGTCGCCTGTGTCCTTGCCCAGAAACAATTGATCGCTGTTTTGTAGATTGTCCGGACACTCTGCTCTTTCGGGACATCCTACAGAGCACACTAGTGAAGTATACGGAGTTAACAGCATACACTGTTCACCATATGCCATTTAATAATCCCCGTGACCTGCCTTACAATATGATAGTACTCCTTGGCTTGGACAGCCTCTGGCGAAGCAGGATGTGTGAATGGCATGCTGAAAGCCCAATATATCTACAAAATACTTTTTCCGGAAGTCTGCGGGTAAGAAGAGTGTATGCTGCTCAGGAACAGCAGCAAGAATTGAAGGAGATATTGAGTGCATACGTTTTCTTGCCTAATTTTTGGTATTTTGATACGCAAGATGGAGGTGCGACTTCTTGGTCAGCATACAAGGGTTATATAAACCCGTTGACTGGCACGGAGCACATATAACCCTTTGTAAATATATCCACAATTATATCCGCCGAGATAGCGACCGACCCAGCAGCACCTAGCACCCAGCGGCCATGTGAAACTCGGTAAAGTAATCAAAGAATGCGTCAATTTAAAGCACCACCCTTATAAACCTGTTTAATTCCTTTGACTGTTGGCTTTACGTACTTAACAGTTTTAATCACCTGGCCAGAGCTTGCTGGAATGCCGCCACCTTTAACCATGTGTTCATTCCACGCAATCTAGTTTTGCGGCTATGGTGGAACGGCTCCTGTTTGGTTATTACTCCGCAACTCTATAAGCGTTTGCTTTTTAATGTTTTTACTGAAGAAATCGCCAGAGGCAAGAGCTTTTATGATGCCACTCTTGTAATGAAGACCGTTGTTTTTCCATACCTCACTGTCACACCGACTGAAGGAGGTAGCCAGCAGTTGCGATGACGACGTCGTTTTTTCATCAAAAAGCAAGCTACTGAGAAGCACTGAGCTCTGAGCTGAGCGCCTCGTGAAGAGGTGATCAGTAAAAAAAATGTCACAGTTTCGCCCTAAGGGCGAAGCAATGAATGCGGTAGCAACACAGCAATGTCATACGAAGTAAGGTGAGCGGCTTTGGTAGCAATATTAATTGTAGTAAACATGAGCTGATTAAGTAAGCAGGTGTGCTGCGGCGTAAGTAGACCGACATGAAGAGAGACTCGATGACCACGAGAAGGCGCGTGTGAAATGGTGGTGTTGATGAGAAGCGCTTCCCGTGGGCAGCGCGTGCGAAAGGACACACCTGTAGCGCTGCACTGCCGATCCGGGCAGCATTGCATGTGTAGCGTGCGTTGGAAAATGTGACCCGACTGTTACTAACTGAATGAACAAGCGTGGTGTGAGCGCGCACAAACAAACACGAATATATCACACTGAATGACTGCAGACAACGACTGTCAAAACGCTGGCAGCAAGTATACGCCGCTGCGGGCGAAGGTACGTGCGGTCTATCGCTTCAACGGAAACTGAGCGGCGAATGCACGGCGCATAAAGGTCCGAGCCGTGTGGAGATAAGAGACGGTGCGGACGAGGAGGTTGTTGGCGGAGTAGAAGTGCGCCCCCCCCCCCCCCCCCCCACGCTCTTTCGGGGCTGGCTTCCTGCTTCCTTGCTTGCGCGTGGGAGATTGAGTGCGTTCGCTCTCCGTGATAGCGCGCGTCCCCGCACGCTTCCGCTCGGGCATACGGCGCGCGGCGAAGATTTTATCTATAGGGAACCTCACGGCGACAGCGACGACGACGGCGACGCCGACGGCAGAAATTCGGTTGAAGTGTCCATATAATTGCTATCGCAATAAAAACACCCCCTGCTTCACTGTGTTGTTGTGGCATTCCGTACAACATTCTGTACGCGAAGCCCGTCTGTGAGGTGTCAGCGCCCTTCAGGAACATTGCCTCTACAGTTTCCAACGGCGCGAAGAGGATAAGTTATGTTTAACAGATATGCACACGGCGCGGTTACACGCCCCGAACAGGCCAAATCGCAAAGAGTGAAGTCCACGCAACTGTTAATAGCGCTAATGCTTTGCTCGAATAGGAGAATTGCAGGTACTGGATTCTCGTCCAAGTAGGAATACCTCTCAATTTTTCGCTCCGCATGGTGCGGTCTTTCATTCTGCTCGTATGATCCTCGCTACTGCAGATTTAGGCGCTAAAGTACTTCCAACTCTACAATTACTATTCATGACCCACTGCGAAAGCTTCGAGATTTTGGCGGTCTGCGGCTGAACGATAGTTCGTGGGTGCGATGGCCGGCCTTGGTGGCGGCGTTTCCATGGTAGCTGTTGCAAAAATGCTCGTGAATCAAACTGAGGGTGCACAGAAAAAAAAATATATTCCACACAAATTAATTCCCTGCATCGAAATTGCGTGCGTTAGTTCATTACGTTTAATTCTATAAATTTTCTGTCTTCCGAATTTTCGGGGGGTAGCCATTTCCCAGAAGTGCTCTTAGACACCCTTGCTCTAAAGATCGACAATTTACAATGGCTGAAGGACGGAAGGAAAAGCAAGAAGAAAGACAGAACATGTGCATGTGAACATGTGAGTTGATGAAGGTCGATTCACAGAATTCGAGCAGGTAGTGCCACCTTCTTGCTGGACGTACAGCACCTAGATTTTTATTAATGAATTGGTATATATTGGTTTATTACCTCAGTTAATGAAAACGGAAGTTATGGCACATTTTCTTTTGGATCGTTTACCATGCCCTAATTATTCTTGAGTTGACCGACCGCAGTGCCACAGCGGCCGAAGTCCTAGCTCTTCATATAATTCTTTAGTCACTATTCGTGTTGCAATAAGTAAGCGGCAAAAGCGCTTGTTTAACCTACCGTCAAATTAACGTATTTATGCTCTCCATACGAATTGTTCATGAAGTCTTGTGGCTCCAACCTCTCCAGTGGACTGAGAATACTGCGGCCGTACAAGAAGATTTGTAGATTGACGTACGCCTTGAGCCAGATCCACATGCTAGTTCCGATCGCCAGAACCATAAGTTTGCCTATGGGAGCGGGTACCATATTTGCGTAATAAGTCGGGCGACTTAATGAAGAAACCACCTGCAAAAGAAGGAATGGTATTGCTTTAGGAGAGCATTTGTCAGAATAAATAAAGGTTATAACATACAAATCATTCAGAAGTATTCGCGCAGTGGCGAGTATAAGTGACAAAGATTTCATTGCTTTTGCAATGTTAGACTGATCTGCTGGGTTCAAAAAGACGCATAAAGGAGGACAGCTAGAAGGAAATAAACGCTTCGGCTGAATGACTGAGGCGCATATGCGTTGCAATAAGTACGTGATATATCTAATGAATCGGAATCATGAATGTACTGAAGAGGCACTTTGGTGTGTTGATCAGATATGTATCGGCTAAGATCCTAAAGCGGCGAAAATCAAGATCCAAAGCATAACGCGAGAAGTGGGGCTGGCCAGGTGTGACGACTGACTGCGGCGAAGGTCCGACAGTCTTGACTGTGGAGCTTTCGGCGATGAACGCTTTGAGATGGACCTTTGTTGCCCTTGCAAACGTCTATTGTCAGAGCTATATGATGTAGGGAGCCGATATGCTTACCAAATTGTATTTGTTAGCGGATGGTACAAGGTGACGAGAGAGTAACAAAATCGGGCAGAAACCCAAGAATGTGAGTACATAGCCCGAACGAACGAACGAGACAAAGTAAGGGCGCGAGCGATCAAGGGAGCTAGAGCTAGAGTGAACGAAGAAACGAACATTTTCCTTGCCGAGCGCGATCACCGACTACGGACCACTAGAGACCTCGAACCGCCAGAAATCTACAACCGCCGAACAATCAGAAAACGGGGCGTTCTGCGCTGCGAGCGACCGCCGGCGCGGCTGTATCTTGAAAGTCATTTGGGGGTACTGTTTTCATGGCTAAGATCACGTTGGTGCGAACGCCGACACGCAGCTCAATTCGCTCACTGCTGCTGCTGCGCTGACTAACTCCAGCGTTTTGACCACGCTGCCATCGAGTGAGATGCGTTCATGTTTGCTTGTGCGCGTGTGACACCATGATTGTTAATTTAGTTATTAACGCGATAGCGTTAAGGGCCCCATGTCGCAGAAATACCGGCATCGGCGTCGGTCGCGGCGCCAGCGACCGCGGCCGAGAAAATCACCTCCAACCACGCAGACCTTCAGCATATATTCAGGTATATGTGTATGCCATGCCTTGCTATATAACGTGTGGCAAATGCGGGTTTTATTGCCACACCATTTTATCACTAATGTTGGTCATACCTTGTCTTACATACTTGACAAAGCTATCCTTCGGAATTTTGAGAATGACAATCCACAAACAAATATAACGAAACAAAACACCCACAGCGCATGCCTTTTATGTTAACTCTTTCCAGACTGAAATATTAAAAGTGCAAAATAAAAACGGAAACCTGAAAATGATGGATTTTTTTTTTGGCGCGGTTATGCGCCATGTCCGGGATCGGCCCACGCAAGAGGCCGCGTTTCTGCCAGAAAGCTCGCCTTCATGTATAGCGTTTGCCTCGAGTGTTTCCCGGCAACCATTACGGTTGTATAAGTTGCAGTTGTCGGGAAGCGTGAGAAGCAGTCAGGGATCTCTGAATGCTATCGCGTTCTACTCTTAAAAGCGAAGCTTAAAGGGCAACTCCGGCGATTTTTTGACCATGTCGAGCTAATAAAATATTTAGCTTCCCGGGGCCCTCCTGTGACGCACCTGATAGGAGAATTGTTCCGCAAATTCGAAAATAATTTTAAATAAGCAAAAAAGTGTGAAAACGAAACCGAAACCTGAGCAAGCAGCCGAGCGAACCTCTGCGTGTGACGTCACGAATGGATCCCCGGCGGGGAAGGCGCGCAACGCATGCTGGTCTCGCCCGCGGGGCGACGAAACCGGCGACGAGCAGACGCTCAGCTTATTCGTGACCGCGCCGGGCTTTCGGGGACCTTTGGGCTACATTGCAAGCTGCACCACCTATTCGGATCTGTCAAACAGTGACAGTTATGATTCAGACGAATTCAATAGCCACGAATCGCCGTCCTCCGCCACTAGAGCCTGCACCCATGCGCAACATATCGCGCTGCGACATGAAGACCAAGGGATAGCCCTAACCACTGATATACGTGCTGCTTGCTATTTAAGGTGTTTTACCCCTCTCAGGAAACCGCTTCGCATGCTGACTGTAAGATGTGGAGCACGACTTCCCGCATTTGTATCCCACAAGAACGCCGCTGACAGTCCAAAGCACCGACCGGTGCATTTGTTTACATCGGCAGGTACAGCGACCACTCGTACGTCGTTCGCTTAAGATAGCCGCTCATCGGCGTAATCAATTAATGTCAGAACATATCAAAACACGTAGATTTTGTGTGTGTAAGCACCGGTACATCACTCTGTGTCGCGCTGATACGTGCGACCACACACCTTCGGAAACAGCGAGCGGGAGACCGTAGTAGGGAAGCGTTGTGCAGCCGGCTTATCATTCTTCGTATTCTCTTCATGCGCACAATTAGTGTTCCGTAAAGTAGACATAGATTAGGACACTGAGCGTATGATCGTTCATTTAGAGAATGTATAGTTTTCTCGCGGAAACGCCGATGTCACGAAGTATGACATCGTTGGCAGCTGAACGAGACGGTTGTTTACGCATGCTGTATCGAAGGGGCCTCCGCTTGCTGCCCATTTGGGATACGAGGCAAACAGTGCACCTCGTAAGCTAAATAATTAGTCAGCATAAGAATAGGTAATAATACACCCAGGGATTTGCGTAGTCACATTTCATTTAGGGAAGCGCCGGCGAATGTGACTGGCGGCATTCGAGAACGGCAATTAACGTATACGAATGTTGATTGCGCGTCGTGTTGTCGCTTCTAGCTTTTTGCGTGTGCACTGTACGAAATGAGGAATGGTTTATTTCAAATCCGTATGGTCAAAACTGAACTACAGAACCAGCTTTCCTCATCCTAATAGCTTAATTAGCTTCATATCAGTGGGTCTGGTCCACCAGCAGCAGACGCACGAACTCGGCCACTGTGATAGGCTTAACCTCGGCTGAACGCGATCAGCATCGGCTCAAACTGTGTTTGCGGATGGTGAGGGCTGAAGTTCGTGCAGCCAACAACGCAACACCACCTGCCACCCCGCATCACTTGCCCGTCCACAGGGAATGCAACTTCTCGCGACAGCAACATCTCACACCAAGCACTAGCTCACGATCGTCGACTCCTGCACGCTCTCGTCGCTGTCGTCTGCACGATCCCGGCATGCTCTGCGTTGACCATTCCTAACGTCATGCACAATGTGGCCTATAACTGAGGAGGAGGTAAGGTAGGATGCTCGAGGCAATAAATTAAATTCATTTAAGAAATCTGTGCAACTCTCAAACCTGATTTTTTTAGGGCATGACGGAGGTATTCAGAGGAACAGAACCAGCGAATTTCATCGACATCCGTTGACACCGACAAACCGCCGGAGTTGCCCTTTAAGCATCTTCCAAGTTTTGTACCTATGTTTAGAAGTGTACACGGCGGAAAAAACTACTATCCTTACTGTGTATAGCTGTACACTAATTTGCTATCGCAATCGATGCTACTAAGCTTTTCGGGCGAAACTGCGACATTTTTTTAGTAACAGTACTTAATATAAAAATGAAATATGCAACGCGCTCCCAGTTTCCAACGTTTGTAAATCAGACAACGCAATAAAATTATGAAGATTTGTTGGCGTCAATAGTACCAATAGTATTAGTAGGCTAGTATAGGCTCATTCTATATGGGTCTACCATTACAGGCCCATGCAATGAAGGGACGCGATAACTTCGCAAATGTCAAGTTCGTGTTGTACATGAAGCATTTTTTTACTCACTGCAGCAGGCACCTGGTTCGTTCTTTACCGCATTCTTTAGGCTTGCGAAGGGATCGTTCACAGTTAAGGAAGCACGCAGAAGCCTCCTCATAATTGATTATTGCCTTCGATCAGCTTTTCTGTGTAAGCAACATGGTATAGTGCGCGATCAACTGACACTGGAGCCTGCACGTGCTCTTTTCAGTTCATGTACAGTGTTGTACAGTAACTTGGAGTCGTGCTAAACTCTTGGAGTAACTTGGGGTCGTGCCACATTACTCTATAATAATGAATAAGGGAACTTGCACAGGCGGTGTTCAAAATGTAAGGGATTAGACTGCTAGTCAAGGTTCGGTCGAAGGTCGGTCTGAAATTGACTGCGTGCTCTTGTGCGAGTGACAAACCCCGCATGACGGGAAGGATTGCTTGTAACAATTTCTACATACGCTATGGAAACGCTGATGAGTAAATGCCACAGAAATTCTGAGAATAATCTACTAATGCATACGCACTGTTTTCCCCGGCTGTGACTAGCCCCGGCTGTGACTAGACCACGGCTTTGCTAGCATTTGCTTACTTGCATTTCCCAGCTGATGCGCGTCTACCTATATGGCCTTTCCGGTGGCAAAGAATGCTTAGGCTTTAGTAGACAATTGTCAGATTTTCTGCCGCATTTGGGCCCTAGAAATCGTAGTAACTGAGCTGGAACGCCGGGAACGAGCGCGACTCGACCGAGCAGAGCGGGCGACAGGCAACACCAGCGGCCGCAGTAGCGCGTGAGCTGTTGCATGAGGGGAGAGTGCATCGCCGCGACGCTACGTCGCCCTCGCTGCTGCTCTCGCAAGTCGGTGTAGTGCGCGCGTTCCTTGCCCGCGCATGCTCTCGCCTACGTGCTAACTGCGCCTCGGTAACTAAAGCTAAAGAGTTTTAGAAACCTGCTTCACATTTTCAGATAGCGCCTTCAGTTTAAGTCTACAAAAAAGTCCAAGATTTGACGAGCTTATTTAAACCTAAACGTCAGTGTCTATGTTTCTGTCACATTGTTTTATGCATAAAGCAGTCAAGCAGCGACTTTTTCTTTTTTTTATTTGGGAGGGGGGGGGGGGCTTGCAGCGTAGCCATTCCCATAAACGGCACGTGGTAGAGGTTACGATCGAAATAATGGGGTAGTATCCGACCAAGACAGAGGTTCGCAGAAAGATGGAGGCTTGAAGTCGCCGAACAAGGGATGGTCTCAGGCTGGATTTAACGTTTGCTCAAGGCGACTCATCTTAATAACTACCCGCCGTGGTTGCTCAGTGGCTGTGGTGTTGGGCTGCTGAGCACGAGGTTGCGGGATCGAATCCCGGCCACGGCGGCCGCATTTAGATGGGGGCGAAATGCGAAAACACCCGTGTACTTAGATTTAGGTGCACGTTAAAGAACCCCAGGTGGTCCAAATTTCCGGAGTCCCCCACTACGGCGTGCCTCATAATCAGAACTGGTTTTGGCACGTAAAACCCCATAATTTTTTTAAATCTTAATAACTATACTTTGGTAGCATGACAGAAAAAAAAAACGAAAAAGCAGAACAAAAAATGTGCAGGACACGTTCAATAGTCATAACATTTCTTACTGATAGGAAACGCTTATTTACCTACACGCCTAACAGCAACAGAAGAAAGAAATAAGAGAATTAAGAAAAAATTCAGTGCCATTCCACTCTGTGAAGGTAGATGACCTACGGAGCTCATATATGGTGATAAACTCTATTGATTTTAATAAAGACACGTACCGCATGAATTGTCATTTTCTAGCGTCTTTATTATTTTGTCACTATGGTGACCATAGCATTGTGGACGCTATGGTAGACGACCATAGACTCTGTAACGGCGCTGGAAAGGTGCTTCGCGAATGTCAAGTCTATGCTGGACCGATGACGTGTGGTAGGCCCACCGATGCTTGTATAGCACTGAATTCCGAACCTCTCAAACAGAAACGCCAAAAAGCACTTTCCGTCTGGCGAGACAGGTCTACGTGGTAATCACCCACAATTACGAGGGGAGGGGAGTCAGTAGGGGTCATCCAACCAAATACGTCGATCATAAAGCGCAGTGAGCGCTAATGCTGCTCAGGTCACCCGGAAACCACAAACGGTCCCACACACCACACGCAACAGCAAATTGGTTCCCCACAAACTCCTTTTGAAACCTGACCGTTGCGCCCGAGAAGCGATCCAGGTTGGCGGGATTGGGTACTCGTCGACAGTAGAGTGTACTAGAAGAGGGAGTGGGTCCAGCGGACGCGTTAGCAAGCGGCGAGGGTCAAGCAAAAAACACGGAAAATCTGGCGGCGCTGCCGTCGCCTTCTTCTGAATCTCCGGCCAATAAACGTTGGCTCCGGCTGTTTCGGCAGCGCTGATTGGCTGAGGCGAGCTCGCGGGCTGAGTAGCTGTCGTCTGCTCGACGCATCGTCGTTGTTGCGTCGTTTGCGTTCTTTCCGCCACTCTTTTTCCATTTTATTTACAATAGATCGGTGGAGAATAATCTCAGTGTTACCGCCACCGAGTATCCGCCTGTCAATGCTCAATGCAGCTGCGGTAGGGTCTCGGACTCGACAAGCGTCCGGCCGGCGAGCGGGGCCGCTCATTCGGAAGAAAGTGACGGTGGCACCACCTGGATTTTCAATAAAAAATGCCTCAGCGCAGAGCCCTCGTTGGACCCACTCCCCCAATCTAGTACACTTTATCGACGGCTAGCATTTTCCGTCTCGCGGTATTCCGGGTCCTGACACGCGTAACCAGCCAGCTGTGGGAGACGACGACGACGCTCGAGCCATTGCTGATGATAATTTTACAGCGAAAGCTGTATATGTCGAGCGAAACGAAAAACCGTTCGTCCCATGTTTTGATAAACGTCTCCACTGGCTGCGCCGTCCGTTACGTCGTTCTCTACGTCACATCCAAGCGCACGCGCCATTGGCAGCGCCGTTAGTGACGTCGTTAGCGAACGCGTTCCTGCCATTGCCACGTTGACGCTGCTCTGTCCGCAGCGCTGTCTCCTCAGTTCGCTGTTGTCGCATGCGTTTGATATCTCGAGTTAGCTCGGCGTCGTGGTTAGCAGCATCCGCCCGCCATTGGCGCTTGCGTTCCACCTCGCGATTTGAACGTGGACATTTCGTCGCAGCGGAAGCCAAAGTGCCGCTCGAGAAACTCCCGCCGAAAGCGGGCGTTGGCCCCGGCGAACGCGTTCCCGCCACTGCCACGTTAACGCCGCTCTGCCCGCAACGCCGCGTCCTCGGCTTGCCGTTGTCGCATGCATTCGATATCTCGAGTTAGTTCGGCGTCGTGGTTAGCAGCATCCGCCCGCCATTGGCGCTTGTGTTCCACTAGAAACAAACATGCAACCAATAATTGAGAAATGCTTCAATAAAGGGTCGGGATTAACCCACTGCTAAACACCGGGGCCGCATGTTTCAGCTTCGCTGGTTGACCATCTGTACGGAGTGCTTGGGTGGTGTTTTTTATTGCGATAGCAATTATATGGACACTCAAAAGCAGATTTCTGCCGTCGGCGTCGCCGTCGCCGTCGCCGTGAGGTTCCGTATGACGTCAATGGAGATGAAATCGTGGCCGCGCGCCGCCGAACGCTGTATGTGCGAGTGAAAGGGCGCGAGGGGCGCGTCTTTCACGGGGAGTGAACGCGCGGCGGAAAACAAACGCGCGTTCTGCGCCGTGCTTCCTTAAGGGCTGCAGAAGTAGGCGTCTCGTTTCTCCTTTACAATCACCATATATGTAGAGCAAACGCGCCTTCTTCAGACGCGCGAGAGGCCGTGGGGGAGGGGGAGGGAAGGGAGGCGACGTTTAGCTGCGGCACCAAGTGCCTATTTATATCAGAGGCTCCGGCAACAGTCACCAACGCCGCACGCATTTTGAGCGAACGCGGGCAAAACGCCGATGGCGTCGACAACAGTTCTGCGTGTTGTTGCTACCAAAGCCGCTCACCTTACTTCGTATGACATTGCTGTGTTGCTATCGCATTCATTGCTTCGCCCTTAGAGCGAAACTGTGACATTTTTGGTCTACGCGCTCGGTCTACACACGCAGCGATGCGCGGGAAACTAGGGAATAAGAGCCCCGCTGAAAAACACGTAAATTGAACGTAATTTTGGAATTTAAGAGGGCGGAAGCTTGTTCTAGTTGGCGAGGTAGCAGCGGTGGCAAGTGACACGAAGTCGGACTCGTGGCCTGTGGGGGTTAGCTATCTGGGTCACGAGAGCAAACGCGATGTATGGTGCTTGTAGACGGAAGGATATTGATGAGAGATGTTACGTCCTGTCACAATGGCACATTGATTTTGGAAGGCGGGTCATAAACAGGTTTACTAAAGTTTACTGACTCTAATTTTTGCTTCTTGCTCAATCTGATACAGTCAACTTGCTTGGGGCAGGAACTATTGTATTCACCTACCGGCCCCACCCTTGTTGCGTCTTGCCACCAGATATGGAACGCCATAGACGCTTGAAACATAGCGAACAATACTTTATATACAGTACAGACAGGCAGCTATTTACAAGTGAATCTTGCACATTACCTCGGCACAGACAGATGTGCAGAGCACCGCTCCTACGCCCCGAACATTCGTCAGGGATCGAGAACTCGGTATTAAAACTTCGCTTGCTTCTCCCAAACCATATCTCGAGCAGCCTCAATATGCTAGAAACCTGATTGGGTCAATCGGGAATCTGGCATTGATGATAATCGTGGTGCTTTCACTCGCTCCACACTGTCAATAACGCAGCCAGAAAGTGAGAGGGCCACGTGAGGCGGCTGCCGCAAATGTTGCAACTCGCGTCATGCCAGTGACGAAATTTTCGAAGAATTATCGTGTTGACAAAAAAGCCGCAGCTTCATCCGAAGGGTAAGCATTGATGGTGATAGCAAGGTATTAGAGAGCTACTGAAAGAAGGTTCGTAGTTTAATTGACCGGGTAAATTGCACTAAACATTCACTTACTAATTAAATTACCAATCATTGTGGTGCGCGCGCACAGGCAAAGATGAACAGATATTTATCGATGAGCGGCAACACTAAGTTTTGCCACACTATATCTATAGGCTCATAAATAGTGAAGGTAAAGGGGAGCAAACGCTTGGCGCGGCCTCTCGCTTCAACGCGTGTCAGGCACTTGAGATTACGCGACCTCCAACACCATATATAGCGTACAGAAAGACAGCATTCGAGAGGCGACTAGCAATTTATGCTCGCAGTTAGGACTTGCAACCACCGCAGACTGCCTCCAAGATACGGCGCGCAAGCAGCGCATGCACTCTGCTTGCACTGCCATGCGCAGCTGTGGTCGGGCTGGGGTACAAGACGCCCGCTCTCCTCCTCCAGCGGGCGTTTGGCTGCGTAGTCGACAATATTGGGAGGGCGGGAATTAGGCCGCAATTCTTATTGGCTCACCATCGCATGCTTTCCTTCGCACCTATAGCTTAAGGTACGCGTGGCGGCATCTTAGCGCACTGGACCTTTATGCGGAATACCACGGCGACAAAGGAAATTCTCAAGCGTCTGTACAATTTCTATGGCCAATGAAACGTAAAAATACCGACTACTTCTGCTTCCCACGCCACACCAGTCTCCGAAACGTGCCCATGCAAAGTGGAAATCTGCTGCGGACAGTATGAAGTCCAGGCGACCAGTAACGTATCCAGCGATCAAGTGACGCATCACGTTTACCGACGTAACTAGTGCTCACCTGACATATCGCGCCCATTGATCGGCCCTGTGTAACACTGTGCCCGGCGACACTGGCCTCATCGCATTCTGGCGGTGTTCACTACTGGCTAGTCGCATGGCGGCGATTGCTTTCGCTTCCGAAGCTATGCTGCCTTCAACCTTCCTGCCTCGGGTTGCCATCTTTGCAGGCACATGCCCAATCGCAACGTACCTAGTTGCACATACCATGTGACTCAGGTTGTCAACTAGGCTAGACAGAAACGAGCAGCAATTGGTCTTTTCGGGCGCATGCCCAGAGGCACAAGTTGTGTACTCGGCAAGCCAGCAGCCAGCACATACTAAGTGGCACAAGTTGTTTGATATGCATATCCAGGAATATTGTTACACTGCTCTGCACAACATCGAGGAAGCGGAGCACGAGCTTGGGGCTGAAGAAGCCGACGCTTCAGTGACTGGCCGGTTATGCGAGTCGTTGCCAATCATGCACATACTGTAAACACATTTCCCGTCTTGCTTCTTCCCTCGGTAACAATACATACGGCGAAAAAGCAAACACCAAACCCCAGGGATGAGGCAAATAATATTCGTTTTAAATATAATTTCACAAAACCAACCTATAGCGAATGATTGACGGAGCATGCTAAGCAAGGGAGGTGTGAAGGTAAAAGGCAAACTTGTGTCTGTAATTCCGTGTGTGCACCATATTTTACACGGTCTCAAAAAGGGTGCCAATAGAAGATATTAGGTATAAAACGGTTTCTTTTTTTTAGTGACACAGAATTTGGTAAAGATCTGGCTCCAAAGAAAACGTCTGAGCAATATGTTTTTTTTAAAACAAAGATGCAGTATTTTTGACGTCGGTGTACCCTGTGATAAACTATCAAGGGGCAAGAACAGGCGATGCACCAACATGTATTTGCAACAACAGCATAATTTCCTCTCTTCTGTAGTGTCGGCCCACGTACCTTATCATGATGCTACATATGTTTGTAACGCAATGATAAGTGACACAGCCATGTCATTAGGTCATAGCAACGTCAGAGTAAGAAGTTAAGAATATAGATAAATAAAATCTTTTGTATTAGGAGGATACGAGAGAAATAGATGGCCGACTTCCGTGATCATTACAGCCGGAGAAATATATCGATTTTCTGAGATTACTTTTATGCATTCTCATATAATCGCTTTTTTGTTGCTGTTAGCCGTGAGCCCTGAATATATGTGTTACTCTGCAATAATAATAATAAAAGAAACACTTGATGTTGAATAAATCGCACGTCCTGTATATGTCTCTTCTCTCTTCATTTGTTTTTGTGCTGTCATGCTGGCCGAGTGCAGCTATCAACCCATACCCACTTGCTCGCCTTTAAGTCGTTCTGCTGTGCACTAAGATTCGTTAGGGCCTGGATAAAGACAAGCCGCCTCTTCTTTCCGGGGTTTTACGTGCCAAAACCAGTTCTGATTATGAGGCACGCCGTAGTGGAGGGCTCCGGATTAATTTTGACCACCTGAGGTTCTTTAACGTGCACTACAACGCAAGCACACGGGCGTTTTTGCATTTCGCCTCCATCGAAATGGGGCTGCCGGGGCCGGGATTCGATCCCGCGACCTCGTGCTCAGCAGCGCAACGCCTTAGCTGACTGAGCCACCCCGGCGGGAGACAAGCCGCCTCGTCCAAATACTGGCTCTAGACTCGAACAACCCTAACCAACCATTGTTGAAATTGTTGCCAAATACGCATAAATCGCGTTAGTCGGAAACAAGAGTCAGAAATAAATGTCGGCGCCTGTGTTTTGTATAATCTTTCTTATCTTCTCTGCGTTATTTTAGAAATGTCAAAAAGACGAGAGAGAAACGACAGGAAGAGGTCGGGAACTCAACGAAAACTGTGAATGCCAGGATGAGGTCAGTAACATCAGTTTCCGTATAACTGCAACTGGTCTTTATAATGTGGATGAAAATTTTTAATCTGGCACTTTGTTTCATTAAAAATTATTGCACTGGAGTCTAACAAAACCACCATATCTTGGTACTTATATGACGTGCCTAACGGCTGCCTCGAGGCTCCAAGTACCGGCTAAGCTGACGTATATAATTATAAACCCTGCTTAAACGCAGCCCACATGGGTACCAAATTCGGTAAATTGTTTCTCTACCTTCGTACGAAATCGGTGCCTTGATTTCAGGAAGCACAATTTTCTAGCTGAGGAATTGTTTGGCGTGCGGTATCACTAGTGATGAATTTAGTTCGGAGAAATTTAGTAAAACTAATTAAATTAAAGAAGAGGCAGAGTAAAAGTGAAAAGTGAGGTGATTGCCTTGGTTCTGGGAGAAACTGGGTGCTGGGAGTATCCTTGAAGTCAACTTTGTTGTGATTTTTGTAGATGCTTAAAGCAAAACTGCACGTTAATTGCATTTTATGCCAAAAGCCATGACGCCAGACATTATACTAATCAACTCACAAGCTGCCAGTAACAAAAAAAAGTACCTTAATTTTTAGTGTTACCATCCATGCGAGCAGTCCTTTAGTGTTCCTCGGGAAAATCAGATTTTCATAATCCACTAAAAGAAGTTCTCTGTGTGAGTCGAAGAAAATTCCGTGGGTCATCACTACGATTCGCGTTGAACCGGTAGGGGGCACTCTTTTGTCGATTTCTCGTGCCGAAATATTGTCGTCTTGCGTATTACACGGAAGACCTAACTCTCCTGCATAAAAAGTTACTGACGTGAGAGAAAGAAAATAATACATGAAATGCAGAGAGGTTAACCATAGTAACTGTCCAGTTGGCTACTCAGCAATGGAGGAAAGGGCAAGGACAGAAAAGTAGCAAGAAGAGAAGTTATAAATAAAAGCCGTCCCCACAAGCACAATGGAGTCAATGGACAACTAGACTTTTTCAATCAATGCCGGCTCTTTTAAACAACACACAGTATAACTTTTAGAGCTACTCGGGCGGGCGTCGGCTGGGATCAGGGTCTAAGAATTCTGTTTTCTTTAATGGGACAGTTGTGAAACTTGTAGGGAATGGCGCAAAACGTTTTTTTTTTTTGTGCATCGAAACGAGGACAATCGCAGATTAGATGCGCAGTTCTCTACTTGCATCCACAAACAATACACTCGGGCCTTAAGCCCATTTATATGAGAAAATAGTAGGCATTATGTCAACCTATAGAAGATTAATAAGAATTGTGTCTCGTCGTAGGAAGCGGCGTGGAAGGTGAAGCTTTAGATGGAGCTCCAGATATTAAAGCCACTGTTTTGTAACGTCAACTGATTTCTATTGGGATAATGTAATGCTCACGTGCAAGCGACCATTTTTTTGCCGCCGCATCCGCTTTTGACATCAGGATAGCAACGCAATTGACAATGTCATGGGCAGACTGAGTGGCGGCATCTGCTTGGTCATTTTCTTTTGTTCCCCGCAGTGATAACAACCATTGAAAAACAATGTCATGTGCTCTCTCGGATGCCAGATGGTAGGTTGCTGTTATCCACGACAAGTTCTTCGTGTGTTTCACGGAGTACTGCAGAGTCAACTCTGCAGGGGGCTGCCTTTAAATCGCAAAAGATGGAGCTTTTCAGGGGCGTTTCCTGATTGACTAGTTGAGGTGCTGCACGCAGGCAAGTTCGGTGGCCGCCGTCAATGTCAAGTGTGATGTGCTGAATTTTGTCTGAATAGACCTAGCCGGGAATAACACTGCAGCAGCTCAACTAGGGCGCATCGCAGAATCGCCGGTGTAAATATGTAAGTGGTCGCTGTGGACTTCATGTAGTAGCAGCAATGTAGACTCTTTCAAAGCTGCCGACGATATTTATGCCTTCATCTGGATAAAGAATGATAACACACTCAAGGTGAAAGTACCAACCACCATCGCGACGACGGCGGCTCTGCATAGACGTAATTATGTGTTAACTATGCGTGGTGAGTGGTGTTGAAACTAATACAAATTCGTATGCGGGCCTAGTTCCTTGGTTAGTACGCAACATGGCGAAGATATCTTTGCGATGTGCTGCTGTCGATGCGCACTTAAAACGTGCGCTTGTATACCTTGTAGTGTGCGAAGGTTCCTATCCCGGTGTCACCTATATAGCGCGGGTAGTCTGTATCGTAAGAAGTACACAATACTGGACGATATTAAGTTTCGACCCTAGTGACCCTCGACGTAAAAAGCGGGTCATTTGTCAGGTTTCCCCACCGCTTATTTCACTCTCTTGCTCCGCAAAAAAACAAAAACAAAAAAAAAAGAAAACTCCCGTCAAATGTTTCAGCAATCGATCTGACACGATTGCTGAAATCTTGCGCGAATCACAGAAGGCGCTTGACACGTTGGGGAAAGATTTACAAGACCTATTCGCAAAAGATCGCTGGGAGCACTGTATTTCTACGCAAGGGACTACTTAGGTGACAGTTTTTGAATACGGATAAACCAATTACTTTCTTCAAAATCTGGCCAGTTGAAACTTTTATGATACCGAGGCGTAGCTTTACCAATCGCTTGCTCAGATGCACCCCACAACTTTGGACGTATTCCGCAATGTTGTTTAAATGATTTGAATGCCACGACAAACCATTGCCGATGTTTTCCCGGTGCCTGGTAGCGTAAACATAGATTCGCATGACAATATGATCATTTGCTCGATTATAGCGTGGCATCTAGTTTGCCTTCGAGTTCAAAGACGCATGCCTTCGGAAATTTTGCGTAAAGATAATAATTTATAGATTGGGAAATAATTTAAGATCGCTCTCTTTAGCTCTCTAATGAATAGGCCACCTAGTATTTCCTGCAGTGATTAGGCTGTGACCAAGGCACATAGAAAAGTCGGATCTGCTGCAGCAAGCAGATACCACAGTGTGGTCTTTGTCAAATCGAAATCAGTTTAAATTAAAGACCGTTATAAAAGAAATTGTCAGAGTGAGAACTTGCTGTATTTCACGCGTGTTATGTTAGCCAGCAAATGCCTAACCACTTGGCACGAATGAATTATTTAAGGAAACCCTTGAAATTGTGTAAGCACCAGTGCATCGTGTCTCTCGCAGAATGTTTTTATAAAATCGGTAGCTTCGACACCATGCACGAAAATAATAATGAAAACAACAGTGCCTCTCGCGTACTGTACACTATGGGTATCGGTGTTGTGAGAAGAATTTGTAATAAGTGCACACGCGCTAGAATCGGACGCCTCTACAGCGACCACCACTACAACGAAATTATCTGTACAATGAAGGAGACCGTGTGTCCCACCCAGATTGCCACCTTTCATGTGTACGGTGAACGCCTCTACAGCGAAGGCCAATACAACGAATTTACCTGTACAACGAAGAAATTTAGGCGTCCCGGACGGCTAACTTGTTAGTTTTCGACAGCCGCTTTTAGCAGTGTCACCACTGTTTTCCTACAGTCGCTACTGAGTTGCGATCAGCGCTGTCAATAGCGATGCGCTTTACGAGTGTGCCGACCACAGCGAGTGGACCGGCTGCAGAACTCTGTGAATCGCTCAGCCCATACTCAGCTTTCTCCAACACGATCACAGAGGTTGACGGCTGAAGAATATGCCGAGGTCGACGTCAGCGTGAGTCGCTCGGAACTGACGACCTACGATGTCGCCGTGAGCAAGAAAGACGGGAAAGATGCGAAGGTCAATGAACAATAGTGATGAAGGGCCTCTAGACGAAGGATACGTTTTAACGACAATGATAGCATTAGCGACATTCTAACTTCTGCTGTCGTAGCTTGCACAGCCCTTAGGTTTGGGCGCGGAGGGCGCCTTAACCTCAGTGACATAAGGTCAGCCTCATCGGCAAACTTTGTAGCAGGAAGTGTGCAGAAGAAAGTTGGCTACTTCTTTCGCTGTCGTGCATTTATTTTAAATAAAGGGTTTATTTTGCTAAACATACTCAGCTTGCTTTATCGGCAGCGGTACGCCTGATCTTTACAATGAAGTTACCGGTATAATAACGGATTTCGGAGGTCCAGAGCCATTCGTTATCAAGGCCTTGGACTGTATACAAATGATTACAATAGAAATTATTAGAACTTGAAATGTTTAGAAGCTTCGTTTCTTTGTACTCCATATGTTTCATGGCAATAAATATTGACGATAAAATACATTTCACGTTCTCCTTGCGCTATAATTGGTATACGTTTTTTTTTGAGCATGTTCACATGTATTTTATGTGGAGGCATGCCAATGGCGCTTCTTCTCTTCAGAGCACACAACAATACCCAAATACGTCATCACCCAGTAACATTCCAAAAAAATATCTTGACATTTTTGTAACAGCTTTTGTTCTTTGACATCCGGTAGTACTGACGTAGGCAGTTGACACTGACGTAGACTCCATACATAATAATGCCTTTACCTAAACTCTGGCAGGTTATTCGCCTCAAGTATAGCAGAGACAAACATTGAAATAGCAGCCAAATGCATAGGCAAAATACTCTTTCGTTTCTGTGCCGACAAATACCTACATGTGCTGACGTGGTTTCTTCTAGGAAGAAATGTTAGGATTCGCTGTGGCTGTAAAGAATATATCGGCAGGCTTCCGCAAATTGTTTTTATTCTGAGCTTTGAGACCCTAGACGAAGGGGATTGATAATTTCGGGCTTGCATATAGCTTGCTGTTGAAATTTACAGCCCTGCTTATCACTTGAGCAAAGCCTTTTCACGTATGCACTTCTTTACTACCTGTGTGAATTTTGTGCTTTTGATGCCAGTGCCTTTTTACAAGGCCACTATCTGTGCGCAGCCTGTATCATATGTGTCTATAGGCTCCGCTCAGTGAAGTTTGCTGCGATTGCTGCGCCATCTGTCACAGCGCCGCCAACAATAATGAGATGGCCAAAGCGCGCGGGGTCGATTCGTAGGCACGGCGTCGATGGTGCTGTTCGGTCTTTTCTGGCGTTGAGACAATGTCATCCTTGAGCTCGACTAATTCTAATCCATCGACTGAAAGCGTACGGAAGAGGAACAAGTGCCGGTACTGCTGTGTAAAAGACTGCCACAGCCACGAAGGCCAGCCTGGCGTGAAATTGTACCGATTAGGCCGCCCGTGGGGGCAAGAACGACGGAAAAGATGGATTGTTGCTGTTCGAAGAGTTAAGTAATTGTGAAAACAGCGTTTTCCTAGTGTCATTGTAACTATATGCTTTAAGGTCTAGCCAGGTCTAGCTGCTTGAGGTTCTGCAACTGTATTTGTGTGCTTAGCACGGTTGGAAGTGTATGGAGCACGTTTTGCACAGCAAGCTTGCGTAGCGCGAAATTTTACGCGTGAATTTGTGCCTCAAATGTTCTTGTAGGCTGCATGCGAATCTTTGTTGATTTGCTTGCATGCGTGTAGTCCGGTAATTTACTGTTAAATTGCGTTTTTCCTGTGATACTTTCAGCGAAGTAAGTAAACTCTGTTTGCGTTGATTTTGGTGGTAGTTGTGGTGCGTGTAACATCTAAACTTCAAATGCCTTCACCAAGTGGCACCTGCCGTGAGACTGCTCGCTCTCCTCAGCGCTTTGTGGCCTGTTTGCCTCGTTTACCATCTCGTGAAGAAGTCATTCGGTTACTGCATGGGTGCTCTTGCTTGCGGCCGCATGCATAGGGCACGGTGTCGTCAGTATAAACTGCGTAGTATTCGCAACCATGCTCCTCTTGTTTTCTTCAGCGAGAACGACGGCTCGCTGTGAATGCCGAAGCAGACGAACAGGATCTGCTCCAAACACTTCGTGAACGGCGCAAGAAGCACGATAGCACGGAAACGTCGTACACTTGTTTCCCTTGCTGCGAGTGACACTTCGCCCTCAAGTCGATGCCGTCGGTCTCCTTCACGTCGTAAACGTGGCCCGCCACATGCAGCTTCTCTCGTTTGTCGAGTATAGGCGCATGAAAGTAATTTTTAATACAGCTTATCGGCCTAAAGCCGCAAAACAACACACGCGATATTTTTAACATCACGCGCGCGTTGGAACACGTTCAGTAGCTGCCGCGGGGGTCGGAGCGGCCGGCTCCGTGTTTCACAGTCCTATCACCATTGGCGCTGCACGGCGTTTTGCCGTAAAGCCCCTTGATGTTAGAAAGTAGCGACACGCTTTGATCTACGCCGCAACGCCCTCGCCGGCGCGGTCAACCTCCTCTTTTTCTCCCCCTCTTTCGCGGAGGCAGCGCATCCGCCACGCTGAATGGCTGCGGCGCTCGAGACTACCCCGTCAGGTGACCCTGACGTCACGAAAACGGCGCGAAACTTGCTTTCGCGCGCCTTTAGTTTCTCTCGCTCGCCATGAGCAGTCCAAGTGGTGGTCGCCCTGCCGCTCCGAACGTGTGTTTCCCAAGTTTTTCCATCCTTTCGTAGGAATCTGAGATTCGTTCTCCGTGAAAATACCTTGCGGCTGCGCGTTTCAATGCAGCAGCAGGCCAGAGAAAGGGCAAGCCTTATTTTATATCCCCCGAGGTGAACGGAATGTCGTGCGTCGGAAGCAGTGGCTCCATAACATCGGGAGAAGGGATTTCGCCCCTTCTAAGCACGCCGTTCTTTGCGAAGTGAATGTTGCAGCTTTCCTCATATTTGTGGATGAAGTCGCATGGAGATTTTAATGCTCTTCGCATAGCCGGACTCTTCGTTCAGTTTAATACAGAGCACCGATAACTGTGCATATAGTTTTTTTTTAAGTGAGTCGGCTGAAATTTTCGTTGACTCTTCGAGCCGTGACAAAGCTTTTTGTGTTTTCGCGCGTGCGTTAGTTTTCAAATGTATGTAATTTGTGAGTTAATGCCTGTAACTCACATTTTGTAGTTGTGTGCGTGTGTGTGTGTGCGTGTTTGTGTATGTGCGTGCTTGTGTGCATGTATGTGTGTGCGCGCGTGTGTGTGTGATCCTTGCGCCTGATACTTGTGAAGCCAAGGAACTATTTTACTCTTAATGCGTGCTTATTGTATCTTTGCAAAGTTTCAATACTGCGAGCATTTTTTTTCTTTATGTTGCGAAGGCATGAACCGCAATATATAGGTAGATAAGTGGTATTATGTATTATTCGCGCATGCTCATTAAGTACAAGCCACGCGCTTCTGATAATCTCCCTCAATTCTGATAAACTTGACATCTTGAAGTCTGTAAGTTAATTATCAAGTGCCAGTCTTAGCAGTTTCCGTGTAAGCAATCAGCCTTTTTTTTTGAGAGAGAGAGACTTAGGTTACTCCCAGAGGTGATGGAATGTAATTTCTCGTCGTTTTGTAGTGACGGAATACAGGCGCGTGTATAAAGTTCTATGTTGGCTGTTTCGCAAACACAGCACGTATTTTGCACAGTGGCATTGGTACAAAGGCTTTTGGCCCACTCATTTTGGCTAATTCACTTTAAGTAAACTATCACCTTTCGTCTTGGTTACCTTCTCTGAGCCTTTTAAGAGCGAAGATTGTGAACCAAATTCTCGTTTATACTCTACGCTGCTTATATTGTATGCACCCAATACACCTCCGCGTTACGGGCAACCCAAGTGGCGACGTAGAGGTAAACAGCTCAGCCACTGCTTGGTACTCATTTTTTCGGAGCGCTTCCGCTTGTATTTATCGAAGCGTCCTAAAAAAATGGCACGACGTTCTATCGGAAACGTACTTTCGTCATGACAGTTTCACAAGGGATAAATTCCCATACAACGCTTCATAGGGCCGAATAAACAAGCGCGCGCATTGATTCTAATGCGGCTGCAGCGAGCCACTGGAGGGTTCAGCGCCGCGCCGGCCCGGTGAGGGGGAGAAATCCGAGGAGAATTGAGGAGGAAAGCGCGCGCGTGGGGGAGAGTGTCGCTACTTTCTAACATCAAGGGGCTTTATTTTGCCGTATTCGGTTGTAGCGCCCTCTATTCACTAAAAAGAGCCTATAGACATACACCATGTTTGTAAAGAGCGGTAGGCACCGTCGATATATTTTAGGCCCTATAGCTACGTCGCGTAGGCTCCGCCCAACGTATGGCTCCGCCCACGTTCGCCGCCACCGCTTGCACGCGCGGATGGCGCATCTTTTTTTAATGGGGTGGGGGAGCTAAAACCACGATTTCATTATGAAGCACACAGTAGTGGGGGCGCCGGATTTAGTTTGACTACATGAGATTCTTTAATGTGCACCCAGTGCACGTTCTTGCATCTCGCCCCCATCGGGATACGGCCGAACGAGACGCTAGGCCTAGCTCGTTGACCGCCGCAGTGACTGCTGACAGCGCTTGCGACCTGGCCTGCTGCTCATCATTGTGCGCTTATTTTTGACAACACGATTAACGTGGGCTTAAATGAATTGGTTTTGTTGGTGTCGTTGGTGCGAATAGCAAACGAAACGTAGTACTTGCAAGCCAGCCGAGCCGCCTCGTTGAGACGGCCGATGCTTGGTTCCCGTCTGCGAGACCAAATGCCGTTCGCGCCAGTGGTTTAGTATACGGGACGCTGCTTTACGAAACACGCGCAAATTCGAGATATTTTTTTCTATTAAGCGCTATTTCATGTTAAGAACAAGCTGTAGCCGATTTCTACGTCGCCGTGAGCGGTGATAGAAGCGATCGCCTCGGTGATGGGACCGGCTAGGTACCGGCTCTACTGCGGCGACGCCTGTGTAGGCCCGCGCTATGTGAGCTAGCTGTTGTACGCAGCCGTCCGATCGCTCCAACTCTGTACTAACACTGTACATTTTGTTTCGCGCTCGAAATTTAACTGACACGTTTAGGCGCGTTTATGACTTCCACACTGCAATAAACGCAGCTGTGACCCTGCTGCCTGCGTATGTGAACGTGTGATAGGATATTTACACTGCTGGGGGCTCAATTCTTTGAGATGAAAACAAATTCGAATGTGACGTGTTTTGTGGGGCATCTGCTCGCTCGACCTACATTCAAGGCTAATCCTAATCTAGCTTTCCCACAGTGCGGCAAGCAATTATAATGGCACGCTAATAACTATCCTAAGATCGTATATGATCCTAAGATCGTAACGATCCTAAGATCGGCTAATGCATGCCAATCAAAATAAAAGAGAAGCTTAACGGTTACGAAATGTATTGCGCATAATGGATGATCTGGTATCATAATCTAACTTTCGCTTTTTACCGCGGTGGCCCATTGCTTGCGACGGTTTTCATCAACAGGAAACCTATGAAAACTTTAGTCTCTTGCGTATTTCGACGCAACTCAGCTCGTCCACATACTGCGTTTCTTTCATTGTAAAATCATAGAATAAAGACCTCACAGATGGAACCGCACAACCACCCGCGAAACCCAGCGGCTGCTGTGGTAGGCGCGACACGGGCGGCGGCTCGGCGGCGGAGTGCCTACCAAGCGAAACTAAATTCCGACGACAGCGCCACCGCATTTTCGTGACGTAGCGCCGTGGTGTAGGTCTATAGCGTGGTGAGGAGGCGCTATGAAGTGCGTTCGCGCTCTATATGGGAAGCAGTGTAATTTAAAGATAGTATGCATTGTTTGGTTCTCAGAATGAGCTACAAAATTACGGCAGAAGCCATCTCATGATGACTGTCGACATTAATACGTTAGCATTTAATCAATGCAGCGACACAACATATTACCACCGTCGAAACGAGTTATGTATGAGGCATGTATAGCAGCGGGAGTCCTCTTTCGCGCTTCTGCGATCATGATGATGATTTATTGGCATCCCCTTTCAAACAGGGCGGTGAGAAGTGGTCACCTAGCCTCCTTGATTTAATCATGCAACAGGTTCTCTATGAACACTCGGCGCCATCCAGCGCCGCCGAAAAAAATTGGAGGAAACTTAAGCTTCGCCTTTAAGAGTGGGACGCGATACTATTCAAAGATCCATGAATGCTTATCAGGATTCCGGCAACTGCAGCTTTTTTTCTCTACACTTCGGCCTCTGCGCGCCGCTGCCGTTTTACGCTGGCGAGGAGGCGAGCGCCATCTGGATGGTGTTTCTGCAAGCAACCTACCCTGGCGCGCCGCTGTATGAGTGTTAGAATTGCTGGAAAAGCGGTTTCTGGTCTGAGCTTCATCGTAATAGAATTAAGTTTTCTGGTATATTCAAATTAAAATCCGACGCTATTATCCAACGCGTGGATAATAACCCGACGCTATTAAAATCCAACGCGTGGTCAGGGTGGTTCAAGATGATTTTCTCAGCCGTGGACGCCGACGCCGAATTTTCTGCGACACGGGGCCCTTAACGCTATCACGTTAATACATGGCGCGCAGGTGCGTGCGAACGTCAATGAGCGCATCATGTAGCCACCAGGCTCCTCTTTCAAAATTCTTTCTGGGCACACCGCACCATTTAGTGGCACTGCCGAGAAGTCCATGCGCGGCGTGCCGGAGCTTGCACACGCTGAGAATTGTTCCCTCGCTTGCCGTGCACATCAGTGGCACATACTCAGTGACCCAAGTTAGCGAGAGGCTCAGTGAGGTGCAACACATAACCAGTGAAGTTGTGGCGCAGCCTCTAAGCGCATCGGATTCCTGTCCTTAAGGAACACTTGTGACGTGAGTTCGATTCCGTTCTGGATCGGATGAGCTTGAGGGACCTTTTTCGTCATAGTAGAATGGAAAATTCTCGGTGGCACATACATAGTTACCCAAGTTGGCGCCAAAGACATTCGTTGACGAGCGGCGGACACCTGCTAGCGCATACCCAGTTGCCCAAGTTGGCATCAAAGAGATTCACTTGAGACCAGCACAGACCGAGTGTAACCTTCCCAGTACTGCAAGCCGGCGTCAAACAGTTTCTTCGAACAGAGGTACCTACTTAGTTCCGCATCTACAGTGATGCATGTCGGCGCGAAAGAGGTTCGTTGATGATCGGCACGGATGTACACATTGCCAAGTACTAAGCGACCCAACTTTGTCTGATGGCTGGTCTCGGACCTAGTTACTTCAGCACAGCAGCCTAATGCGGCCCGCACTCGACTACTGAATACCCAATCACCCAAGTTAGCGGCGAAACGGCTATATACCACGAAAGAGAGACTCATAGATCCCGGAAAGTGCGTGGATTATCCTATGAATGTTAACGCATTAACAAGGGGACGCGGTTCCATTTAGCATTCATCGAAACTTTTGGTGGTTAACGTAGCATCTACCTGTCACTGGAACTTTCGTGGAAAGCAAACCGCTGTGAACGACGGGCAGCCAAAAAAAGCCGCCCTTTACTCTTACCATGGTCCCTCTGCTCTTACTTAGCCCTTTGGACTTGCAGTATTGCAGATCGATGCTGTTTCCCTCAATCCGGTAGGAGAAGCGTGACTGTCGGTGCCTGACGTTGACGTTGACGTACGCTAAGTATCAATGCTATTGCGAATAGGTGTATTTGCGATAAGAAGCAGAAACGCTGATCGGAATTTACCAGCCTGCGTTCTCGACAGGCGTGATGGAGGCTGCGCATGCTGGTTTCCTGTGTGCAGATTTTTTAACTATTTCACGTGAACTGATACAAACACAACCGCCTGTCACGACACCAGTTACGTAATTGACAGGACCATGTTTATCGTAAGATGTCAACTACCACCAAATAAGCTGATAGGATCTGCGTCGGATCCTGCAAGCAGAATACCGTCGCCGTTCGTGTTGTTTGCAGGCGATTTTGCAACTTTTCTTGTTTTATACACAATGTGTAGGAAGAAATAGTAAAAATAGGCATTCTAATATTCTGCGGTCTTACGAGACATTTGCTACACGAAGGTTCTATTGAGATCGCGCTGGTAAATTCGAACACACATGTTACAATCTTTTACACATTGGAAAATGCGAATAATTTAATAAAAATCATGCTTAAAGAATATTCTAAGCTGCTCTAAGTCCCTCCTCACACTCGAAAGTCGCAAGTGCCAAAACTGCCGAAGTCAGTCTTATGGAATACGAAAATAGAGAAATGAAGTTATTTACTTACTTCGTAGCCAGGAATTGTTTAGCACCTTAAGCTTTGTGAATCGTTTCAGTGAGCCAGTTTAGCTCAAGCCAGCGGCTGGATGGGTTATGTTACTCGCTCTCAATGCTGCGATCGCATAGATTCGCCCAAAGAGATAGCTGTGGGGAAGAGCAATGAATAACTTTTGAGTGTCTTGTGACCTTTATTTCAACAGAAGGCAAAGATCGAATATAGCTTGCTTGCTTCTGGAGCACGTGCACGTCAAGGCAAAAGGAGACGTTTCGACATGACTTTGAAAACTGTCATGGAAACATGAGGCTTAGACACATTCTCAGAAAAACAGGGTCGATTTGAGACCGTCAGCAATGATATTTCTTTATAATATCTTAAAGGTAACAATATTGCTACGGCATGGTCCGGGCAAGTAAAATAAGACGACGTACGCCAGCTGTGGGCTTCTAAATGTTATCATTATTTTGCCTGTAAATAAATACCCTTTACTCGTAACATATTTTGCTGGAAGTGCTGTGTAAAAATTTTAGTAACTATATATTCGCCTAAGCTGTCAACTCACAGATTCTTTGAGGTATTTCACTACCTTTCTCTATGAAAATGTTTAACACACATTTATTTCATTGGCTGTTGATTGTTGTCACTACACCCCACCAAAATCAAATTGAAATACTGCCTACAGTCTGTACACTTCCTAAACACACTCCAGAAACATCCTATGAACAACTGGTGGCCGATTTTAATTGAAAACATATCCATAGACACTCTGCCAACTTATTGCAAACTGTCTAGAATTTTTTTAGACTTCTGAGGAACATTTCTAAAGTTCAGACATAGGAAGTGTGCAAAATATCAACAATTTACTAACAATTTCAAAACGCACCTCCGTATCGTTTAGTTAACATTAGACCTTTTAATTAATGAAGGTTTATAAACTTTCACTCAACCTCTTTTAAACGTTCTACAAACGCGACTTTAGGCATCATCGTGACTTTATCAACTATTTTGAACCTACGAACTATTTCGAAAGACGAAGTAGTGGTTCTTGGCAGAGTGTTGTTTTTCTACATCTGTCTATTTCGGTGAAACCACTAGTGCATCTATTATTCCTCGCGCCCTGTTCGGTGGCGATAGAACTGAATCGTCTCGGGCATCTGCCGGAAACGGTGGCGTGAGCGACGGCTCCTCCTGGAAACGGACCCGGCTGCTGAGTGACAGCAACAGCGAAGGCACCCTTGTCTACTCGCTCAGCAGGGAGGACCCTTCGGACGACAATGCCTTCGAACCTGTACGGAGCCGCAGAGCGAAGATAAGGAACACGAAGACCTCTTCGTCCTCCTGTACACAAACTGTTGGACCCACACGGAGCCCCGATGCCAACACCATCCTATTTATAGCTGTGATACCCAACGATACCATGTAGCGACTTAATAGGCATTCTGCTTCAATGCTGCTGGAGACCACGGTACCAAAGCAAATCACGGACATTAGAGTGAACACCCTAAAAAATTGGCCGCATATCTGCCTGCTTCGCTGCAAATGGCTTCCAAAGACGATAGTCTTCTGCCGCCCCTGATACGTAACACCCTCTCTTCTCCCCCCTCCCAACCCTCACGCTCTATCCCTCCCCTCTCACTCCTCCCATGATGCATGCAAGGAAGGTTTTGCTGATTTCAATTCAAATTTTCCGCGTTGCCCTGCTCTCGCGCCACCTGTTGGGACCTTTTATTACTGTTGGCTTAAAGCCGGCTACAGAGCCGCGGCTTCAGTCGGCTTGTTATTAACGCGTAGAGTCTCTTCGACACCTTTTCTAACGCGTTGATTTTTCATTACCTACGTAAAAACCAGTCCAATGTGTATTCTTAATTAAATTAACGCTGCGGATCACGGTTATGTACATATATTTTGCCTCAAATAGGCCTGAGGTTTAATTTGCGCTGTTTAATGTTGCCGTGCATGACCCCGTGCCACCAGTGCTAGTAGCTAGCTTGGTTTGTTTTGGCCGGGCAGTTGAATCGAATGACCGAGAGACAGACAGAAAGACAAAGTTTTTCGCCTTTAAAATGTGCTGGCAGATGATGTTCTGCGTACGGGTGCTCTTAGCGCTCTACACAAAGTAACAGATCTTGATGCCATGCAGCTTCGCTCTCACATCCCGCTGGGCAGTGATGTCATCACCGGTGTAATTTACGACACAGATGTGTCCTCCTCAGCAATGACTTGCCGTATCTGGTTAAAGCAGCGAGTCATCTCGCCATCATTGTTGATGTGTACCACATGGGCAACTGTCTCCCGTGGCACGTTAACGTGGCCACTTTGTCAACCTCGCCGGCCTTTCATTCTGAAGCCTCTGCAATGACGCAACCGTATGAAACTCGAACACGTGAGCAGCGTCTGTGAGAACTAAACAATGTGCCCCCGCTGCGCTGAGCCATACGCCGCGGATAATTTTACCGCCAATGTCGAAACTGCCAAGGACCTCTTGAGGCTTCATCGAATGACTGCCCCAAAATTATGAAAAAAATGGCTTTCCTGAAAGAGGTAATTCCTGTCATCGAGAACCGCCTCTAAAATTAGGAAGCAACGTTCCCATCGCCGACGTTCTTCAAAGATAGCTTCTGCGTCGGTGACGTGTATGCCACGTCCAAAGTCACCTCCTCCTCTACCACCCAGGCCATGCACATTAGAAAGGTCTACAAAGCACGAGAGTGCCGTGAAGAATACGGGCACCGATGCCTGGCCTGCATTTACAAACCACAAGCAACTACCAGCGGAATCGCTGCACGCCGATGGAAGTAGACCACCCTGGGCATCTCCAGCCGGAGAATTGACTGAGCAGGATCGATGAGTGGTTATAATCGTGCGATTATCAATGAATACGATTCGCACGCCACTGTACAAGCTGCATGGTACCACCAATTCAAAGCGCATTACAAATACTGGATGCAGTGAATCCAGTGCTTTCAAGCCTCGTATGAGCACCATGGCTTACCCAAGACTTTGTTTTCGCACTGAAGTTAGGAGTGCGACTATTTTTCAATGGAATGCCAGAGGCTCGGAATCCCGCATCTCGGATTGGCGCCAAATTGTGTTTTGTCAATTGTAAAGAAGTTCTTTTGGACAATATTTCACTCTTTGCAACATCTACCCATCAGGGCGGTTTCACTGTGAAATACAGAAATACATAATAATGGGAACGGATGGACTCTGCATCATCATTGGTGACTGCAATGCGCATCACTTGCTTTGGGGAAGCACCAAGATAAACTCCAGCGGGCGGAATGTTGTGTCACTTGCCTCTGATTACGACCTCTGCATCATGGACGATGGTAGCCCCAAGTATCTGCGGGGTCATACGTATAGCAGCTGCCTGGATTTGACTTTGGTTTTCCGAAGGTTCACACCACAAGTTAAATGGTTTTGCAACATCCAGATTCATGGGAGTGGTCACATTCGCACCTACTTAAAGATTAATGGCCTCACTGAGTCTTTCTCTCGTGGTGTCTTGAAGGCAAATGACTTAATTGTGTATGTCGCGTATGGGAGAAGCGTGTCGGGGAGCTTTCGCCGGAACGTAGACAATACCATCGCAGAAGCGGTGCATACTGCCAAGTGTTGATTATAGCTGTCGTCAAACCGAAAGAATTTTGCCATTGAACTTAAAAGAAGATACAGCCGCACTAAATCACCTGATGATCTCAGAGACGCCCGACGCATTCTAAAAAAATTCAGCGCCGCATAAACAAACTAGACAGTGAGCAATGGAAGACATTAGGTGAATCACTGGACCCTCGAAAGTGGCTGTCACCTATGTGAAGTACAGTGCGTGGTCTTCGTTCACCCCCACGACAACGACAACCATTTGCAATTTTGGCCCTCCATCTTCACCAAACTATGCTTGATGTGGCGGAGGAATTCTGTGCGGGAGTCAATCGTAAGCCTGTAAACACCAACGCCCACGTAAGTATCCCTCCTGTGGCTCTGATACCAGAAATATACGTGCCTTTTACCATGAAAGTACTCGAATCTACCCTGGCTGTCTCTAAACGATCATTTTATCCAGGCCCTGACGGCGTCACTTATGCTGCCCTGGGACACCTTGGGCGAGAGTCAAGAAGAGTGCGTCTGAACTTTTTAACAACTCAAGCCATAAACGTGCAGTTGCCCCCCAAGGGAATTTAAATCGGTTCGTATCATTACCAAAGCCGGCAAAATCTACGTTGCATTTGGAGGCATATCGCCCTATAGTTCTGGCCGGCTGCATCGTAAAGGCGATGGAAAGGATGGTCCTTGTACGTCAAAAATGGTATCTCGAGCATTTAAAATATCCACCCCGTTTCCATGGCAGGCTTTGTCGGGGTCGTTCGTCAATTGACAGCGTCATTGATCTCCCAACGTTTGTGCAACCGGAGAAAACCCGTAAGCGCATATCAGTTGCGCTCTTTCTCGACGTGAAAGGCGCGTATGACAACGTTGCACATAACGCCATCCTGAAGTCCCTCGAGACTAGTGGAATCGGTGGCCACATGCGTCGTTGGTTATCCGACTACATAACTTGCCGGTTGTTTTTTGTGCAAACAGAAGATGGCCCCACAGCTGGACACTACACATACTGCGGCGTGCTCCAAGGATGAGTACTGAGTGACATGTTCTTAAATATTACACTCATCGGAATAACTGAAGTTTTAGCACAACAGTTTACCTCTCCATATACGCAGATGACATTTGCCTTCGGACTCTTGCGGTTACTTGCCTTCAGGTACGTGCACAATTGCAGCGGGCAGCAACCCTGAAATCAGCATACTTTCAAACACAAGGTTTGGCTGTAGCAACCGAGAAATGTGCATTGATTACATTCACACATAAAACCTATGACGCCATGCCCACTCTTCATTATGGACACACTATCAACTATAAAAAGACCAATTGATTTTTGGGTGCAACGGCCGAAATCTTTTCAGGAGCCATCATTGCGCGTACCTAAAGAAATAACTGTCGTCGATTGCTCATGACTGTGATTCATGGGCGGTAAAACAAGCGGCACATCTGCACGCTCAATGCTTCTGTTGTAGAGAGCTCTATTTCTAGGATTTCTATTCTACAACCTTGCAGTATTTCCCAGTACTTGCAAGTTCAATGTTCGCTCATTGCAGAGCTTACAGGGCCAAGCATTGTACACGTGTTTAGGAGTTCCTCAATGTGTGTCCATACCTGCAACAATCGTGTTCGCCAGAGACCATGCCATCCGAACATATATTGCTGCAGATTGTCTCGGGGCGCATATTCTTCATCCATCCGTCGTCCCCGATCACCACTTGGCGTTCTCGCCCTCGCAGATACCTTCTGCCTCGTTCTCAGAAATTATCGTCACTCATCCAGGCTGTCTTCCATCAGGATACACACCGGCAGCAGGGCCTTCATTTACATTGAGGTGTCTCCAACAGCCTCAGGTGCGCCTAAGTATTTCGGGCGTGAAGAAGAAGAACTATCACCCAACAAAAGCACTGAAACAGATCGCGCTGCTATTAATAAATGAGACGTACGGGACCGAATACACAAATATATTGTTAGTTTGGTCTTATCTACCATCTCTTCAGGTGCCGTTGTCGCTCCGGCTACGAAAACTACAGTCAAACTCAAACTGTCACACATGACAAAATCAACAGCGGCAGAGCTTGTTGCCTTGCGTTCTGCTGTAAAACACCTCCTGCAGGAGACACCTCAGAAATGGGTCATCTTTTGCGACTCTAAGGCAGTACTTCAGAGTCTGCATTTTGCGCTATATGAGAGGACTCATGAGTAGCTAGTATATGAGATAAGAGAAGACCACCTTTAAGCTATCGCTAAAGGGCATGAAATTATATTTCAGTGGATACCGGCACATACCAGCATTGCTGGTAATGACCTCGCCAACGAAGCCGCCCGGTCTACTCATCTAGAAGGCCGACCAGTCCCAATCCCCTTATCCAGAACCGACGCCATAAGAAAGCTTCAATTGGTGGCTAAAACTATGACCAAAAAATATTGCTCTTCTCGCAACCTCCCAAAGTGTCATCTTCATGCACTTGATCCATCGCTACACATGCACTTCATCCGTCCCACCCCTGTTGATACTTTTTTTCTGATCGCGCGAACGCGACTTCCTTCGGAAACTAACTCCGTGGTCCACCACGTGTTAGCGCGATGTGGGCCTGTCTTTATCCGACTAAATGTGTGGAGTGGAGGGGAGCGCTAATTTATTCATGCGGTAGCAATCTTAGGCTACTTCACGCACTCTTCGGGGGTTATCTAGCTATGTTTGTACCTATGTATCTATCAGTATTGTTATCCAGCCGTTTCCCCTCTACCTGGGTAATTGGGGAGTCCGTGGTCGAATGGGTAACGTATCGGGCTGCTATGCTGAGGCAACAAGGCTCAATACCAACCATGAGACCAACCTGGATCACTGAGTGTGTGTACATACGTGCCCCTCTTGAACGAACGTCTTTCACGCCGACGCCGACATGGCTGAATGTAGATGCAGCCCTAGATAGGTACCACTTTTCCAAATAACCCTTTGACGCCGACTTGGAGCACTGGGTATGTGCCACTCGGTCCACGATTGTCTTCAATGAACCTGTTTGATGCAAACATTGGTCACTGGGTGTGTGCCAGCAGGTGTGTGCAGCTCTTCAATGAACGCCTTTGACGTCATTTTTGGTAACTAGGTAATCGCCACTAGGAATGTGCTGCTCTATAATGACAAAAAATATCTCTTAAATTTCATCAATGCTCGGCAGAATCAAATTGACGACACAGTGGTTCCTGTGTCGTCAAAGGACAGTAACCGAGATGCTTTAGCAGGCTGCGCCACAAATTCGCTGAGTACGCACCGCTTTTAAATGAGCATCTCGGCAACTTAGGTCACTGATTATGTGTCACTAGGTGGGTGGCAAGTAAAGACAAACAATTCTTAGCGTTCGCAAACACGGCGCGCCACGCTTCTTGTCTCGGAGGCAGCGCGAGGACAACTCGGCAGCGCCACCAGATGGTATTGATTGATGGATATTGTTTTTTGTCGCAAGGGCCAGAGATGACCAAAGAGCGCCATGACACTTGGTGATGAATGGCAATGACAATAGTGGAATATGGTGGAAATCGAGTGGCTGTATATTGGCCCAAAATATTCGCTGTAAATTGTGTAAGATATGTATCTATTAAAATAATGTCAAGAAAAAGTGAGTCTTAGGGTTATAAAATTACGTTATGAAGAACTAGTTACTAAAACTTGATAATTATAGCAGCACTAGTGCCTCCGCAGAGTCCTTTAGCGCAAGGGCTGCGAGGCATGTGCTCTGTAAGTGACTGCATTGCAGCTACAGCCTCCAAGGAGAGGCAGTCCTACAAATAGACAGATTTATGTGGCATTTGTTTCTGCTAAGAACTTCAGTACTGATTTAAAATTAAAAAGGGTCACTGCTTAAAAAGAGCACTGGGTGCAAAGGTATATTATGACGGACCAGATGGCGTGTCGTGTCTAAAATAGACACAGCTTTGCCCGAAACGCGAAGCATGGATTGCGATAGCAAATTAGTAGACAGCTATACGAAGTATGAATAGTAGCTTTATCAGCCATCTAAACTTGGAAATATTCGCTTAGTAACTAAATTAACAAGCATGGTGTCAGCGCGCACTGGCAAACATGAACACAAAGCGGACACTAGCTATCAAATAGCTGGCGGGAGGAAACGCGGCAGCATCAACCAGCGAAGTGACGTTCGTGCTCTCTATCGCTTCAACGCAAGCTGAGCGACAAGACCACCGCACGCACAAAGGCATGAGCCGCCTGGAAATCACTTTCAACATTTCAAATGATCACACAAAGTACGCAGTTGGTGCCGGAATAGAACGCCGCCCTCCCTCCCTCCCGCGCTGCTTCCCCACTTCGCCCCCTGCTTGCGCGAGATTGAGCCGCGATCGTCCGTTCCCCATGCGCGGGGTCGAGAAATACGCTGCTGCTGTCGGACAACAACGCCGCCGCCTCCCCTCTCTCCCTCCCATCGCCCGATGGCCTTTCGCGCGATAGAAGACGGCGCGTTTCCGCTCAGCTTTCCTCTCTTGCGGGCGCTAGATGGAGCCGCGATCGTCGGCTCCTCTCGCGCGATTTCACTCGCACATACAGCATAAGGCGCGTGGCGACGGTGTTATCGCCCTTGGACTTTATGCGGAACGTCACGGTGACGACGACGGCGATGGTATAAATGCGCTTGGAGTGTCTATATAATTGTTATCACAATAAAAGCCGCGCGAGAAGAGCTTGGTAGCCGCCTTAGACGTATCCCAGCGTTCGTACACACCGGCACGCCATGAATTTTGGAGGTCGCGAGCAGGCTTCACGGCGGCTCCGCGTGTTGGCGCCGAGTAGTCTTAGAGAAGCGCGAAAGAGGAGTCCCGCTGTAGTACACGCCTCATAAGTATATAAATTGTTTCGACGTCGGCAATAGGTTGTGCTGCCATATTGATTCTATGCTAAACGATTACCCTCGACTGTCAAAGTGAGATGGGTTCTGCCAATTTGTCTGTTATTGGTCTCGCTTAAACTTCTAAGCCGCAGAAATGTGTCGGTATTTATGTGAGGTGAGTTCATCATTTTGACCGTTACATTTGTCCTAGTCATACTAATATCTGGTTGTTTATACGAGCTTGATTCTGTGAAAATCTGGGCTTTTCCTGAAAGAAAGAGAAAGTAGGTAGTTCTTATTTGTACATTATCCGATATAAAGAGGTGTGCTTTAAACATGTTAGAGACAACCACTAATTAATTAGGCATGAAGATGTTAAGTTTTAAGCAAAATATTTCTCAACCTCTCATCCTGTGTCGCCTAAGCCGGAAAGAGCAAACAATGAGTGCTTCATCAAATATCTTCTGCCATTAAAGAAGTCATAGCGACCACTGCGAAAATTTTGTGTTCGCGCGCGTCTTCTGTATAGCGCACTCATTGCACATGTTCATTGCATATGGTCGTTGCAGCTAGCCTGGGTATGTGTATTTTCTGCCTGAAATAAACCGAGTGGTGAGCCAGTGCTTGTTTGTAAACTACCTGTGACAGTGACAAGAACTTTTATTGGTCCTGAGAAACTGGCCAGGGGGAGCCGAAGGCTCCCTCAGGTCAAGTCGGTGGCTCCGCCCACGATGGCACCGGGAGGCGGAATCCCGTTGCGATGTCGTTAGCCCTCTGGACTGCCTGGAGTTGGATGTGGTGGTGGTCGCTTCTTAGGAACTCCTCCCACTGAAAATTAACCAAGTCCTACTACCATAAGCTAAGGAGGAAATCAAAACTCCTTCTCAAGCTACAAAACTATAACTAAAACAGAGCTTGTTGTGTGAAAAAAAAAAGAAAGAAAAGAACCCTATAGCCTAACAGGCTCACAGAGCGGTGGGATAATGGTGAGTCATGAGCCAATCTATGGGGAGGCAAATGAACACTCAAGGCAGTTGTTCAGCCAACTCTTAAATTCGGACCCTCCGGACTAAAAAAAAAAAAAAAAAAAAAAAACCGGGCGGGCACTCCACTCATCCAAGTAACCCAAACTAGGGTCAAACAAAGAGTGAGAGCAAGTTCTAGCACCCCAAGACCCCCCGGACAAAAAGGAAAAACCGGGCGGGCACTCCACTCCTCAAGGTAACCCAAACTAGGGTGAAACAAGGAGTGAGAGCTATCCCGGGCAGCCCCAAGACCCCCCGGACAAAAAAAAAAAAAAAAAAAAAGCACCGGGCGGGCACTCCATCCCTCTAAGCAACCCAAACTAGGGTCAAACGAGGGGTGAGAGCTACCCTATCAGCCCCAAGGAAAACGGAAAGCAAATGAAAATATAAATGGGAGAAACTAAAGATCCCATACTCCTCTCATGCCACAAAAGGGGCTTTGGTTATTCAAATCCTACACAAAGGAAAGGCAATCTTTCCCAACACATAAAGGCACCAAAACTGAGTTTCACTTATTACTATTACAAGGACAACAAAGCTTTCCCGACGGAAATCTCCCGCAAATAAAGGTTCTTTATGGACCTCTTACATGCTAGCCTGTCAGCTCAATAATCCACCCCAACAGGGGAGGGACTCACCAAACCCACAGCCTGGCCAGGGGGGAAAAAAAATTAAAAAATGTAAATAATAATACTAATATACACATTACGAGCTCTGGAATAAACAAATACTTCCAAGGCCAACCTAAAACAAGGCCGCTAAGCGTAAAACACTACAATACGACGGAAAAAAAAAATTTAGTGTTTGGCTGTGTTCAAGCTTGCACAAATACTGCAAACTGAATTATTAAAAACCATAGTAATTCTTTTGTATATTTATAAATGAAAGAGGCAAATGCCTAACGAAAAAAAAAAAGAGAACAGTGCCTAACCAATCATTACGGTAGCCAAATGACACAATATACCATTTGCTACAAGTGTAAAACAATATAAAAGTAATAAAAAAATATATATAAGTATATGTGTTGATATGATTCTATACATATTATCTACAATAAAAAAAAAACCCACATGTTAAAAAAAAAAAAACCATGACCATCATTCCACATAACCTCCATCTAAATCCTATAAATACAGTTATTCATTTATAAACAAAAAAGAGAAAAATGAATTACAGAAACTATTACTCTATGATAAAAGTTAAAACAAGAAAATCATAATCAATAATATAAATTAAAGCATTCCACATCTGCCACTCGATCTAATAAACAAAATACCTAACACCTGAGAGCTATGTCATACTAACCGGGTGGGGGGTACTAATAAAACTTGTTCTATTCTTCAGATTTTGCCCATTTTAACTAAAACTAAGCCGAAGCAAGAAGACTTCACAAAGAACTCAAACAAGAAGCCGAGGAAGAATATCAAGCGAAGAACTCACCACAAGAGAAGATTAATACTCACCATTTATGTTAACAGCAAGAACTCATTTGTATATATCCTAATAAATCCCGCAATGCAGATCCGTTCCCTGGCCGTGGTTTCGCTGGTAGTCCAACCCTTTCCCTTTCCCCTAACCTCAACTTCCCCTCCCCCATCCCCCCTCCCATCCCATCCCCCCAAATTTTTATTTGGCAATGCCCTGTTCATTTATTTTAAATTGGCAATGCCTGCTATATTCTTATGGTGCGGGGAGAGGCTCTTATTTTATTAATTTATGCCTCACTATAACAAATGTTCCTTTGTGCAAGTATAGAGTTTTCTATGGCTGGGCACAACCAGAGCATGTTATCAAAAGAGCATGAGTCGGCTCCGCATTTGGGGCACGACTGTGGGAAGTGTGGGTCTATCCTGCTAAGGGACCGCGAAATGGGGTGCGTGCGGGTTTGTAACATTCTGAGCGTGCTAGCTTGTGGTTTATTTAGTTTGGGTGAGGAGGAGAGAACCACCTCCTTTCCAAGCGGCAGTGTGAGACGATTTCGTGAAAGGTGCACAATGGGCCTTTCTGGATGCGAGCCTCGTTAGGAGGAGGGCCGTTGACGGCTGCGCGGGTCGTGAAATAGCGCGCCAACCGGTGATCCCGTTCGTTGGGGTTACAGCCGTGCGGTTGGATCGAGTCTCCCAGGTGGGCCGGGAACCATGAAATTTGGAAATATGCTTCCGTGCCGATTTGATCGAAATTAGTGAGGTTGTTGATCGCAATTCTATTCGCCCGTTTCGACACGCGTGCCGCCGAAAAGGACCAAACGGCTGTACGGGAGTCAGAGAGGACGAAGAGGGGAGAATGTGCGCTGTGCATGGCCAGGGCAACAGCCGCCTCCTCCGCCTCGTGAACAGAATAGGTGCGCACAGAGGCCACATTCACCAGATTGCCTGTGTCATTCATTATCTGCGCGCGCTGCAGGTGTGCCATGCATAGGTACCAGCTCTCCCAGATTTTAGTTCTTCTATATCGTCCATGTAATCATGGTAGCATTTATAAAATTCTTCAATGCCTACAGGCCACACTTCACACCTACCAAAATGACGCAAGTGGAAACGGAAATCAAACAGAACATCTTTATGAAACATGGTCAGGCAGTACGTACTTTCGATTATATTTGGGAGGAAGATGGGCAACACTGCTGACTTTTCCGAACGGCTGTCTTGCTGTTGAAGCTGATGCTGGAGAAACTGGATGGACTGGAGGAGCTGCTGACTTCTGGCGCAGTGCGCTGTTTTAAGCACGGACAGTGGCAAATTTGTATCACTATCACTTATCACGACACTGCATCACGGTTGGCAGATAAGTCATAGCAAAGCTCACCTCGCGGAACAACAACAACAACAACAAAAAAAAAACTAAAACGCAGTGAGCTTTGCCAGTACAGGTGCTTGTTGGCTGTTTACTTCATAAATTACAAGTCCAAATGTACCGGATAACTGTTCCTGTGTGGATGATTAAGCCACCAGAGAGCACAAACAGAAGCAGCTGCGAAAAAATTTAATTGCTCGTAATAAATGCTATCAAACTGCACAGCTTTATCCCGGCCATGTCGCGCAGACGTGGCTAGGGAAGTGATGTCGATGAGTTTCCTCCGTGCTTTAGTGCCTTGCCTTCTGCCGGTTGCGAAATTGTGCGCAGGTATGAGAGAGGTACGTGACATTGCTCTCATTCAACAGATTCGTCTTGAAGATCGCCGAACTACGCGCACCTATCTACTCTGTGAGAGTTCAGCAGTGGTAAAGGCTGTTGATTGGCAGGAATACATTCCCTCTCGGGAATCTATGACCACATGAAGTTTTCAGAGTAATTCTAGCAAAGCCTTTTTGCTCGTGCTTGCTTATTGGGGAACCGAACTTAGAGAAAGAAAAATGGGGCCCCTCTGAACTAAAGGCCCGTTTATAGTCCGACGTTACCGGCGCGAGGGCCAGCGTCATTTGCGGCCAGTCACGCTACGCCGGTTGCGCTGCGCCGGCCGAAACGCCATTTCCTCTATACTCCGACGCGTGCGCCGTCAGCTGTTGTCTTCGGAGCATGCGCAGAACGATCCCAAGCCCGCGCGCAGCTTTAAACCGTCGGCGAAGCGACGTGGGCACCCTTATTTCTTCGCGCGAAATGTATTGTGGGTCGGCGCAGTCGGCGCGACCAACGCGCGAATGGGTCAGGAGTAGAGTGTACTAGAATACTCTAGTCAGGAGCCAATTCAGCGCCAGGCCCCTCCGGCGCGTTGGAAGCCGCCGGTTACGTTGGCTGCGCCAGTGCGCTCGACTATAGAGGGGGTAATTTTCGCCAACGTGACATAGCGTGCGCGTGCGCTCGCCTTACGTCGGACTATAAACGGCCCTTAAGTTTGCTCCAAGTGTACCAGGCACTGAAGAATGCCTTTGCTATCTAACATGGGGCCACCTTGTACGCGCGCGCTGCAGAGCCTTCAGGCACAAGCACTGCGGATATGCCTTGGCTTGCCAAGCTGCACGTCAACTAAGGGCACAATAGCGGAAGCGTGGGCTTGCCCAATCGACGTATACAGGTCCTGTAAACCTGTGCGAATGTATATTCGCCTGCTGACCAGACACTCACACCATCATCTGTCAACACTCCCAAGAAACAACCTTGACTATGATTTTCCTAAAGCAACTGCATGCCACGCAAACATTATACATGCGAGGTTCCAGGCCACCAACATCCACGAGAAACCTCCCTGGACATTACCGAGACCAATAGTGGGGCTTCAAATACCTGGGATTACAAAGAAATCCAACGTTTCTTCCATTGGCTTGAAGCAGCTCACCCTGTACCATATATTTATATTGTATAGTGGGACTGCACAAGTATATAGCGATGGTTCGGTCGCACCATATGCCACAACGGCAGCATTTGTTATCCCGCAACTTGTAATTAGTCGGCGATTTCAATTGGACAACAAATCGACATCTACGGCTGCCGAACTTGCGCCAATATGGGAGGATGTCCCTTTTATGATAACGCAGACACCTTCTGAATGCCAAATCAGCGCTACAGGTGTTAAAATGTCTTTTTTTTAAAGAAAGGACCATATTACCTGCTTGAGCTAGAAACTACTTCACAGTGCCAAGCGAGGTGGCCACGTGATCACTTTTCAATGGGTGCCTAGTCATTGTTGTATGATTGGCAATGAACTCGCTGACAGTGAGGCAAGATCAGCATTCGCTTCCTCTGATAAGTACGGATTGCCTACTTGTGACCTGACACCAACTCAGTGATCAAGGCGCATGTCATGCAGGACCTTACAAAGGCATACATAACCCATGCTGACAACCGCCACAGACGCCTACATATGGTCGACCCAGACGATAAATTCTGTTTGCCTCCAAAGGTTACGTGGAGCAAAGCGTCGTCGCTACGCAGGATTCGGCTGGACGTTGCTATCACCCGTCGCTACGCACACCTCATCGGCCGGTCGAACCGCCCTGATTGTGAACACTGCCAGATGCCTGAGACGCTGGAACACACATTGTTCAATTGCCCAGCATATATGCAGGAGTGAAGGATGTTGTAAAGTTTCCTAGCCAGTACTGGCAGGCAACTACCATCGGAGGACGCTATCCTCGGCCCATGACCTGACACTGCAACTTCAATGCGATCAACTAAAGCGCTGTTTAAGCTTCTGCAGCACACTAAGCTGGACGAGCGACTCTAGTAGGGCCAACGTATAATGTACGTGAGCACTCACCACTTCTCTTATCATCATCATTCATCGCAGTACGTTCACTCCCCTTCCCTCTTCCCCGGTGCAGAGCAGCAGACTAGAGCACACTAGCTCCGGTCGACCTCTTTGAATTTCCTATAATTCAAATCTATCTATCTACTTCTTGCTGTAACCAGGCTACGAGGTTGAATTTTGCTTCCGCGCAACTGCCCTTGCACGAATGCACAGGACATTACGCCATCGCCTTCCATAGCGGGCATTCGGCCAGCCGATCTCAGGCCAAGCGCGTAGCCATTCCTAATCCATTTATCCCCTTCAATGGAAGTAAATGGTGTAGATTTTCAATACACATATCTCACCTCGTCAGCAAACTTCAAGTGTTATCCCGGCGTTCTTCTTGCTACTAGTTCTCGATATCGAAGCGTGAGGGCCTAGCCTATGATTACACGCAGGGAGCTCGCGCAGGTCACTGCAACATAATGATAACGCTCTCTGTCACCGGTGTCGCCGTAAGAAATGGGGCTACAGCTATACTGCGGAGAAATCTGCATCTTTTGAGCCATGTCGCCGCAGACGACACGCACTTGCCACTGCCTTAAATTGGCGTTCCGTGAGGCGCAATAAAGCAGCATATATGCTCCTCTGGCTTGTGCCTCAATGCTCAGATGCGTCAAATATACTTTACCGCAGAACCGACTTTTCTTGAGGTCTTCCGCCGACTTGCTTTTAATGAGAACTAAATCATCGCCCGACATGGTTCAATACAGGACAGAACACATACCAGGTGTTCAAAATTAAGCTTTATAGAATTTTCAAAAATCGTCTGTGGCAGGTAGCATAATTCTTATCTTTCAGCTGGGTTATTCGAAGAGGCGGACATTAGTAGCACGAGAAATCGAAACAGATATTCAACCAATTAACAAAAATGACTAATTAACTGCTTAGTTAATTACTTTACGACACATATTGCAATTTTCGAATTGTAGCCGGCGAGTTTGCAAGACGCATCCACTTGAAATCAATTTCCTGGATGTATATATTCTTCCATGGGCAATATATATTTAAGTATACCTGCCAACTTTCGTGAACTTTTCGTAAAGGTTACGAATTCGGACTTGTTCTGCGATTTTACAAATATTGTATTATGTTTTACAAAGCATAAATTATGTTTGCGAAAAATGTTTTAAAGGTGTTGATGGATGGGGTGACGCAAGATTGCTAAAAAAATGCATGCAGAAAATTTATGTTGTACGCGCGCGGCCTCAATAAATTGCGGTATTTTACGTGCTAAAATCACGACCTGATTACGAGGCACGTCATAGTGCAACTCCGGATTGATTCTGGGACTCTGGACACCACCATAGTGACTCCACCTATGTAGTGCAACCAAGGCACGGTACACGGGCCGTTTTTGCACTAGGCTCCCACCAAAATGGGGCGGCCGTCGGGATTGGATCCAGCGACGTAGTGCTAGCAGCCCAATGCCATAGACACTAAGCCACCATGGCGGGTGTGCCGCCTTCTTCAGGAAGTTCAACACGTCGCATACTAGAGGCGTCACTTATTCGACTAAATCCAGTCAAATAAGAAAATTCGTTCGATGTGTTGAGTGTTTTTGACAACAATGTTGTACAACAGTGACGTTTAAAAAGTTCCTCGGTTTACTAAGAATTTAGTAAATTTTTTCTTCAGACACCCTGGTAACGTTGGAATTCATTAAGCAATGGAATTCATTCAGAAGCAATGGAATTCATTAATAAGCAATTTGAGGAATTTAAATCGGAAATCGGTGTCTTGAAAAGTGAAATTGCAATCGTTAGAACGGAAAACAGGGCAATCAAGAACGACTTCAGCAGGCTCACGGCTGAGCTAAAGGAAACAAGAAAAGAGCTAACAGAGCTACAACAGTATAGCCGCCGTAACAATGTGGAAATTAAAGGTGTCCCCGTCCATGAAAGAGAGAAGCTTGTAGCAGTGATCAAGAGCATATCAACCTATTTGAAAGTGGATATAAATGAATCTGATCTCGAGGTTGTACATCTTGTTCCAACCAGGGAAAAGTCACAATCGAACATCATTGCAAAGTTCATCTCCCGCATCCCCAGAGATAAATTAATGAATGCCACGAAGAAGCAAAGATTGACCACCTCAATCATAGGCTTTGAAGGTTCTACCCCGCTCTACATTAATGATCATCTATGCCCAGCTAACAAGGTACTGCTGGGCAAGGCATTAAAGGCGAAGCGCGAAAATAACTGGAAATTCACTTGGGTATCCAGCGGAAAAATTCTCATGAGAAAGACAGAAAATTCGCGAGTATTGCACATAACATGCGCAGAAGATCTATCCCAAATTTCTTGAGCAATGATGTTTGATTTTTCAAGTATCGACCAAGCTTGGCATGAGTACGAAAACTTGTCTGTTGTTCATTGCAACATTCAAAGTGCGCGAAGAAACTTGGACCAATTCTGCGCTCATTTGTCGCGTCATTCATTTGTATACGACGTTATCGCTCTTACTGAAACCTGGTTGAAAGAAGGAGAATCTGCGCATATTCCAGGATACACATTATTATCGCTACCTAGGAAGAGCACTTCGCGAGGTGGGGGCGTTGCTCTGTTCCTAAAAAAAGCATCGATTACCAGTGCATGCCTAACCATTCTACTAGCCAACCTGAATGTGAAGCCTTGTTTGTGCATTTGAAATGTGGCGTTATACTCGGAGCTGTTTATCGCCCACCTAGCTCGCCTGTAGCAACATTCATTTCTACTATGGAAACTGTCTTAGACCCTTTGATAGCATACAACCGCCCACTGGTTATATGTGGCGATTTTAACGTCGATCTACTTAAAGATGAATACCATGACTATGTATTGATGCTCCAGTCGTATAATTTAATTGACGTAATTAATGCCCCTACACGAATAAGTGATAACTGTTCCTCACTTATTGATCATATTATTTGTGGAACTGATATGAGTGTTTTCGCCGGAGTGTATGACGTTAGTATTGCAGATCACTGCCCAACTTTTATGTTTATGCCTAATGCAAATTTAGGACCTCCATGTCATAATAACTCAAAACGAGTTAAGCGGATAAACTACGCTGTAGTGCGCAAATTACTTGAGCGTACGGATTTTGAAGCCTTGTACCACAGCAATGTTCAGACTGAATGGGAAAATTTTATTTGCCATATAATGGATGCAATTAGCCAATCAACCCAAGAATACAGAGGTCGAAGACACAAGGAAGCAATATGTCCTTGGGTGACGCGGGACATACTGAATGTTATAAAGAAAAAAGATACATACTTCACTAGATGGAAACAAAACAAAACAAATGAATACTATGAAAATCAGTTTAAACACTTCAGAAACAAATCAGTCGGGATGCTAAGGAAAGCCAAGAAGCAGTATTACAGTGCTAAAATAGTCCAACAGAGCGGCGACATCAAGCAGGTATGGAAGCTAGTGCGTGAAGTTACGGGAATAGGCGTGAAAAAGCGCATTGCTCCGGATAATCCTACAACAAATACCGCGGATAACTTCAATAATTTTTTTACCAATGTTGGTAACAACTTTCCTGCTCAATCTCAAGCAGATCCTCTACATTCTTGCCAAAACAAAATATTTGAGGAAGACTTTCAGCTTGCAATTAGCGTAACCACTTAGGAAATTAGGTCAGAAATACTAAAACACCCATGCAATAAAGCCGTTGGTCATGATGGCATTACTACAAAAGTACTGAAGGCAAATGTAGACCTTCTTTCGGAGCCTCTTTCCCGCATCATGAATAACAGCCTGCAAAATGGAACTTACCCCAACATCCTAAAGATAGCGAGAGTATTACCTATTTACAAATCCGGGGATCGAGAAAATCCGAGCAGTTACCGTCCCATCTCGGTGCTCAGCATTGTTAACACGCTTTTTGAAAAGGTAATTAGGTCCCGTCTCTGCCGATTTCTGGGCTCAAACGGCATAATCTGCCCTGAACAACATGGTTTCATCACAAATAGGTCAACAACCACAGCTGTTTTTAATCTGGCACAGTTCGTCAACTCAGTACTTCATGATAACGAAATTGCCGTCAGCGTTTTCTTGGATATAAAAAAAGCATTCGATACTGTTTTGCATTCCATACTATTAAAGAAATTAGAATCTTATTATGGCTTCACCGAGAAGACACTTCAGCTATTTTCTAGTTATCTGGCAGAAAGAAAACAATGCGTTGTGTTTGATCGTATATCTTCAGGATTTAGAAAAATAACATGTGGAATACCCCAGGGAACCGTTTTAGGTCCTATGTTGTTTTCACTATACATAAATGACCTACCATCTGCTCTTTCATGCAAAACCATAATGTACGCTGATGACACCGCATTGCTTTTTCGAGGTAACTCTCTGTGCACGCTAAAAAAAGAAATCACGGCAGAGTTAGCACAGATTTCCGCATGGTTCGCCCGCAACAAGCTCGCATTAAATGTAGCCAAAACTAAATATATTATATTTCATTCTAGAAGAAAAAACCTAGATTATAGTCATCTGGGCTTAGAAATTGACAACGCGCCCATCGAGCGCGTTTCCGCGTTTAAATACTTAGGGGTTCTAATAGATGAAAACCTGAATTGGAAAGATGAGGTCAATTACATATCCAGAAAGCTTGCTTTCGCATGCTTCACGCTCATTAAAGCCAAATGTTACTTTCCATATAACGTACTTCGATCATTATACTTCTCTATATTTCACACTCAACTCAGTTATTGTAGCGAGATATGGGGCTTTACTTATCTAACGTATACAGAACCGATCAAACGATTGCAAAAACGCGCCTTAAGAATTATTACGGCATCGTCCTCTTCTTGCCCAAGCTGAGATTTGTTTTCATCTACTCGGATACTGCCTTTCACGTCTCAGCAAAATTATAAAACCGCGGTGTTGGTAAATTCTATCATTAACACCAACTTTCCACTACCTGTGAGTACGTTTTCAACACCGACCCGTAACACAAGGCATGCAGGCAATGGCAACTTCAACCTTCCTACTTGTAGGAATGTATATGGCGAACGGTTAATACAATTCTCTGGCGCTAAAATCTGGAACACAATTCCACTTGAAATTAAACTTGCCCGCAACTTTAAATTCACTTGTAAAATGCATTTTGTAAGTCTTTCATGTTCTTAACCAAAGTTAAGCTCACGTCCACACTCTTTTACGACTCATCTGGCATAATAATTTTTTTTGCTAATTAATTATTAATTATTATTAATTACTAAATTGTGCTAATTATTTCGTGGTATCACTATCTTCTGTATTGTTACATTGTATGCCTTGAGTTCTTTATTACTTGTGTACTTAAAATATTTGCAGCAATTTAGCTTTTATTGTCATGTGTATTTAATTAGATAAAATATACCCAAAAGCCACCCTTTCATTGAATTTGTGTATAGATTCATAATCATATTAACTGCACCTCTGCTCCTGACATGTAAAAAAAATAAACATGTAATAGATTGGACCACTAACTAGCCACACAGGCTAATGGTCCAAATACTTTTGTAACCATGTTTTTGTATTAAGTTGACTGAATAAACTGAAAACTGAAATAAAACGTTGTGTGAACAACGACGTGGAGTTCCAACATGTTTAAATACAATAAAAATAAATGTGGAAGAATCGTAGCGTGGGTATGAAAACTACTTTAATATGTGTTACAAGAATTGCAGCGTGGTCACGACGTTTATTTCTATTTCACAGCAGCAGATAGCCATTTAGGATTAAAATGGAAAGTTAGATCAGCATTACTCCTCGTTTCTTAGAAATCATCTTAGAGCAATACAATTGTTGAATTCTGTCCCATTGAAAACATACTTCAAGCAAAAAAGAAGTAGCGTTCTATTGATAAGTGTCTTCTATTGTCTTCACATTCTATTGATAAGTGTCTTCAAAAGAAGGTACAAAAATTAATAGTTACCGTGCAATAAATACTGACCAAAGAAACTAGCGTCAGCTTATATACAAATAATTGAGAACTGTGTTCAAAATTATTTTATTCCTTTTCTAAAAGCGTTCTATTAAGAACTGTATTCAGAAAAATAGTAACTAAAACTACTAAAGATGTTCTATTAAAAGCCTTGTTTAGAAAAAAAATGTCACAGTTTCGCCCTAAGGGCGAAGCAATGAATGCGATAGCAACACAGCAATGTCATACGAAGTAAGGTGAGCGGCTTTGGTAGCAACAACACGCAGAACTGTTGTCGACGCCATCGGCGTTTTGCCCGCGTTAGCTCAAAATGCGTGCGGCGTTGGTGACTGTTGCTGGAGCCTCTGATATAAATAGGCACTTGGTGCCGCAGCTAAACGTCGCCTCCCTTCCCTCCCCCTCCCCCACGGCCTCTCGCGCGTCCGAAGAAGGCGCGTTTGCTCTACATATATGGTGATTGTAAAGGAGAAAAGAGACGCCTACTTCTGCAGCCCTTAAGCGAGCACGGCGCAGAACGCGCGTTTGTTCTCCGCCGTGCGTTCACTCCCCGTGAAAGACGCGCCCCTCGCGCCCTTTCACTCGCACATACAGCGTTCGGCGCGCGGCGACGATTTCATCTCCAAATGACGTCATACGGAACCTCACGGCGACGGCGACGGCGACGGCGACGCCGACGGCGACGGCGACGCCGACGGCAGAAATCTGCTTTTGAGTGTCCATATAATTGCTATCGCAATAAAAGTAAGTCGACTGTCTCTCTTCATCGTAACACGAAGTGTTGCCAGATTATAAATTGAATACAATTAAACTGAACAGAAATTTGATAGAAATTTTATGGCCAAAGTAATTGGAATTTTTGTCAGGGAATTGACAGCATAAACCTTTCACATATTTCTTCAAATAAAATTACATTCATAAGAGATCAAACTATATTTTCTAAACGACATATCAATACGGTCTCTACAAATTGCAGAGCTTTCTGTTTGTTGCACCATTTGGGACATGTGGTTAAACTTTACACGGATATTACCGTCCATGTTTGGTGTTCTCCTCATTATTGCGGCTATCGGTCATACCATGCTGAATACACCGGTTCTCGTCCTCATTAATGCAAAAAATACATGTATTAACCCTAACATATTTCAATCATTGTCACTGCATTTTCTTAGGGGTGTTCAAACGGCAGAATTAATGGCAGAATGTTTGCACTGAAATCGAATACCATTATGCAAGACAAAGGACCTTTGTATATACATCGAAGAACTAATATAAAAAATGTAAAATGTGAGATATGAAGGTTTTGTGGAGTCCGTCTGATAAAAAGGCTTATTTACGTTATTTATTTGATACCGGTAATTCCGGTAACAATCGGATGTGATGTCAACTGAGAAGACTATAAATTACATACCGTAGAAATGTGATCGGATTTCTTGCGCGCCATGACATTGACAGTAATGAAACAAAGGTCACTAAACGTTCCTAGTAGAGAGTTGTGTTCGTTGAAACAGCGGCAGCACCGCAGGTGGTTTTAAAGAAATCTAATAATGTCGAGACTGACCAAATAACAAACAGCTTCACCTAAATATCAACAAATGTGTAGATTGCATAAGGTGAGGAAGGCCTATTAAAGAAACTGTTGTGCGGAAGCGACCTCCATGCGCTCGCTCAGTAATGGCACGTACACACTAGCGGCAAAACTAGGATGCCTCGATGCCAGCGCCGCCGTTCAGGGTGGAGACAACCCCGCTGGAGCCGCCATATTGAATCACACGAGCTCAGACTCAGCTACGCTTGCGTTCATAAATAGTGTTACTCGCGGCGCGCTTCCAAGTGCTTTGCCTTGATGAGGATCTTTTTATCGGTATCGCTTCTGCACATCTTTACCTTGAACTCGTCGAAGGTCAAAGACGTAAATGTATGGCGCCGGGAACATGCCCCAAGTAGCCTAATTCAATCACATTTATTATGCCGTGTGTATGCTTGAAATACGCAGTATTTTTTTGGCGCTTCGATGCTTGGTATATAAGGTTTGCGACCCCCTGTGTGTGGAAGTTTCTTTTTCGCTGTTGTATTTTGGTTTATACGTCACGCCTCCTTTACCGTAGCCAGCCACTCGCGCACGGCGGTTAGTTTCCCTTGCTTTGCGCGTGCTCTTCGCGTTCGTTGCAATTATTTGACTATATCTACGCGCAATATTGCTTGTTTTGCCCACAAAACTGTGTGCTGACAGGATTAAGCTGGTGTAAAAATAACTGCGATGTGAAAATAAGGTTTAGTTAGTGCTGTAGAGAAAAATGTAACGTAACTTGTCTGTGTCAATCTTGCGTAGTACGCACAAGAAACTAAACGACGCAGAAAATACGTTTACTTAGTAATGTCCAGTACAGTCAATCATGAAAGAGATATGTACATGAAAAATTATATGTACTGTGTGGCGCCTGAAGGTTATGTTGAAGACGAGATAAAAAATATTCGCAAGGTAGGCTCGACAGACACAATTCGGGATAGGGAGAGTTTTTAAAATTTATTTATGACATGGAGGGGGGGGGGATTTAAAGTGAGTACATCAACCTTATTACACACAATATAAATCGAAAACAAGAATACAAACAAGAAAACGAAACCGCGGGTAATATTAATCAAGATATCCAGCCAGAATACATCAGCTGCCATCGAATACGTCGCATCAGCCAAACACATAGATGGCGAGTACAGAACATTTTATAAATAACCATTAGAACACTGATAACTACATTGAAAAAATAAACAACACTGCATACATATCGCGTACAAAAACCGTAAATGAACTAAGACAGTCAAATACAGATTAGCAATGTTTTTCACTTCGAAAATATAGTCCATGATGATCTAGGGCTGTTGACTTTAACAGACGGCGCCCATCCTGTCAATTTCCCTCGTACTGGTCCTCTTGAAAGTGTTTCTAGGTACAAGTAAAACAACAAAAGTGATTATTGATATGAAAAGTTGCCTTGTAAATACAGAGAACCCATTACAGTGCTTCAAAATAAATTTTCGCAGAAGTAATGCTGTATTATCTCGCTTCACACGTTTCGAACAAATGCACCTGCTACAACAGACACCATGCCAGAAAGCGCCGAAACATTTTGGTCTCATGATGACCCTTAACTTTACTACACCTGGGCATACCGTGCACAGGCATTTAAAGACCGTCACAGTACCCACTACGATCGGGAATGAGCACGAATGACCATCGGCTTACGAGCACCACGCTACAAATATATTCGTCTAAAAAATCAGCTATATAACGTAACAACCTGAGATCCGCAAGATATCTGCTGAGAAATCAGAGAAAATTACAATGCTTCGCTTGCCACGTAAACAACAGCCGCTCTCCCCAGAAGAAGCACTGCGTTTTTAGTCCCAAATAACCAGTAGCGAAAAAAGAAACTAAGAAAAAAAAAGAAACAAGAGACACACACGATGTGTGCTTCCCGTGAAAAAGTAAAATAGGTGGTTTACATGACGATTTGTAGCTAATGTAAGACTATTTCGCGGCGAAGCATTTTCGTCAGTCCTTAAAATAAGGGTACTACTCGCATAGACTGCGCCGATCAAAACGGCAAAAGCCTATGCGACGTGCGCTCGCAAACCATAGGCTACTCAGACAGCATCGGTGCAGTGCTTAGTTCGTGAGCGAACGTAGGTACTTGAGCGAGGATCAGAGAATACTTTCTTATTTAAATGAAAAACACGGTGCGATAGTCTAAACTTTCTTGACACTTACCTCGCAAATGTAGGAGCTATCCGTTGCCTTCCTGTCATACTGCTTTACTTGGGCTTCCCACCTCTTCCTTCGCTCTCGGTCCCGGGGGAAGCGTAAACAACGAAGCCCTTTACGCGTCGATCCGGTACACTTGGGAACACAACAGCCCGTCATGTCGACTCGATGCAATTGACAAGCTTGTCATTCATGCGGCTGAACACTGTGCAGCAAGTAGAAGTGTCAGCGAAGCATCAGCGCGCACTGTGTCTCGAACTAAGCACCGGCACCAAGCAATTGCAACCGCTCGCTGTGATTCAAGATGGCGTCGCAGCGAGAAAGCGGCGGCGCGGGGGCGGTCAAAGGATGGCACCACCCTGAACGGCGGCGCTGGCATTGAGGCACCCTAGGCAAAACGCGCGCGGCGCGCCGCCGGCAGCAAAACGCAGCAGCGGCAGGGCGGCCACACCAACCGGCGGCGCGCCGCTGCGGCAATCACGTGACAGACTAGACTCCTCTCCCCTTCTCGAACTATCCGGGAGCTGACGCGTGGAGATGATAGTGCGTACGCGAGTACGAAACAAGTGGTCGGGCGGGTCCGCATGGCACCAGTTTCCCGCGCGCTCGTCACAGAAGCGGGCGTCCCTGATTGGTCTCCTTCATCCGCGGCACGCGGCAAACCGCAAAAAATCGATGCAGGAGCGATCCCTGCCGCGGCAAGAAAAACCCGTTTCACGGCTGCTTTCGCGGCGCGCGTTTTGCCGCTAGTGTGTACGTGCCATAACAGTTGCGTATGCGTAGAAGCTGCGGCTCTCCAGCAGCAGATGCATGCGGAAGAGCCTGCACTTGCATCGGTCTTTCTCCCTGTAGACTACAACAATTTCGGTTATTCTGTATCGTATTCGACAAAAACAAGTGTTCGACAACTTTCAGTAGATTATGATTTATTAACGCTATAGTTACTGATTGAACTGCTTGCAATAGTTAATGATTGATATCCGAAGTGTTAAAAGCTTCGGATATCCGCGCACCCCTAAGTTTTACTGTTGAGAGCGAACTGCCATATCAGTTTGCTGTAACAGTCCATTGTTCTGAATTAAGAAATAGTGTGAAATATTCAACTGAAATTAAAAGCCACTTGAAGATATTGTACTGCCGTTCCTGCCAGACAAACGAGTGTTTACCAGGGGTACTAGAAGCAGCAGTAACAATTAGACGTAGTTGTTCCTTCTATCTCGAAACGCGTTTTCGGCACTTCCATCATATTATCACGCGTACATTGTTTCGCTTTTCAACTGTGAGCGTTTCTCACCGGCTACAATCTTTCCTACATTCCTGTGAAGTTCCCGCAATGTTGTCGCCGGTTAAACAGAAAAAGAGCGTTGCCTTATAAGATTGCGTGCTTGACGCAAATAGCGGTGCACATTCTCGGACGTACTCGAGTACCATCAGTTGTTCTGGAATACGTGATATGCCATGTATGAACAGCGCACACACTTAACTCAACACTGATATTTCGATGACCGCAGACGGTGCGCGCCGCTATCGTGCCTTGAGAGTAGATGGCTTTCTTGGGACAAGTTTGCCTACTCATGTTTAGGAGCCCAAGTTTCTTTTCTAGTACAGGTTTGCCTAGTTAGAAGTAATATTCTTGACTCACCTTTGAGTAGGGCTTGCTTCATCAGAGGCACCATACTACGTGACCAACAGCAGAATTTGCTAAACGTGGACAGCTGGTCTAGTTGGTTGTGAATAGCATTATGAAACATCGTTCCAGCACACAAATAAACACGGACAATGAGAGTACTTGTTGGCTTTCTCTGCTCGTCCGTGTTTATTTGCGCGCTGGAACGATGTTTCATAAAGCATAATTTGGAAATGTTGATGTAAAGGTTTGCTCTTTTCTGACTTGATCGTGACGTTTTCATCGCCTAAGTAGCGACACACTGCTTTCCAACGCAGCTCAGATAAGCCCTTGTAAATGTAAATTCCGTGGATGCACACACATTTTTTTATTCGGTAATCAAAGTGGGAATTTTTACGTTTTGTGGAAGGAATGCCAACATGCTTGAGATCCAGCTTTTTCTCGGGACTGTGGATTCCTGACATGCATTACTTTGCTGCCGCTCTGCTGCTTCTGCTGCGGTAGACTTTTGCATTGAATTTGAGCGTAATGCGAAGCTTTTGATCTGTTCGGTAACCTGTGCGGAACACTGTCGGAGAAGCCAGTGACCTGCACGAGCATAGTACATAACTTTTGAATCTTTAAGCCACTCTTGGTTGTACCCGGCAATGGGACTTGAAAGAAATGCGTCTTCCTCAGCCCAGAGGATTAGTGTAGATACGTTGATTGGGCGGTATGGAAACTTCTGTAGTTGCTCGCTGTCGTTGTTGAATGCCCGGTAGTAGTTGATGGCACCAGTGAGGCCACCTGCGGAGGCAAATAAGGAAAAAGGCTCAATATAACGGCAACAGTTTGTCACAGTAGCCTGTTGTGTTGAAAAGTATATAGTTTCTGTGAATTAAAAATTGCCAAGTACATAAGTATCGCACAAAATGCGGGTGATAACCGTCCACACGAACACACCTGACCAACTTTCAGCCCACATATAACCTTCCTATATATATCCACATATATATCCACCCAGATACCGAAGAACGGAACGATGCCGTGACAATGCCTAACCATGGAGGGTAAGTAAAGAAAGCTTCGTTTTAAAATTAATCATATAACAGTGTCGCCGAGAAACTGAAGTCAAATTAGTGACCCGCAAAATTTACGTTGCAAGAGTCGTGAGGTGGCCAGGGAGTATCGTTTTGAAGCTCAGTGGACCTTATTATTTTGTTGAACCTGGAGTAGTGTACCGCCACCCGCTCTCGGCTAATTTCTTTTTTTTTCTTAACATGACCATGTAAGCCTGTAAAATGCGGTGACCTGGACCAGGACTCGAATTTGGGTTCATAAGTATACAAACACAATAATCTAACTACTCCACGCAACCATTTCGCCACGGATATCTCAATCACACATGTCATCAATCAGGTGTTTGAAAAATCCGCGGTGTACAACCAACCCCTCTGTTGAGTGACTTTATAGATTGCGAAAAGACGATTGATTAACCAGGGATACCAGCAATCATGAAGGCATTGAGCAGCCACTTAGTCCACTAAGCTTACTAGGATATCTTCAAGATAATATATATATATATATATATATATATATATATATAATACAGCTACCCTGATTCTAAAAAAAAGAAATGATAAAGAAGAGAGAGAACAATCATGCAATGGCTCAAACAAGGTGATACAATCGCTGCAATGGTATTCACTACAAGCTCAGAAGAAGCACTCAAGCTATTAGACTGGGAAGGACTAGAGGGATGATCAACGGGGAGCATATCTTAGCCACCTGTGGTTCGCAGAAGTCATTGTTCAGCAATGGTGGAGTGCAACAAATGATTGAGGACCTTGGCCCGCAGTGTGTAAGAGTAGGCGTGAAGAGTGATATGCAGAAGACTAAGGAATTGTAGAATAGCCAGGAAAAAGAACCAGAACTTGTGATTGTTAGCCTCCAGAATACGTGTAAGAGTACGTTGACCTTGGCCGATTAGTCACAGGGACCATGATTATGGTAAATAAATTCATAGAAGAAAAGGAAGGAATGCACGTATTTATTTAGAGCATATTCCAGTAGTCGTTTCAGAGCTCTCCAGAGAGAGCCATTTCCTTCGCGTGGTCGAAAAGAGGCGCTCCGACAACATTCGGTTGGTTCTTTCATGGTGTATTGCAATGTCCGAGTCGCAGCAACTTTTTCTGCTCCTTTTGGAGAAAGTGTGTTCCAATAACAAAGTGAGGACGCCAGGCGCGTTTTCCAGGGAGATCGAGAGGCGAGAGCATGTTTTGAGAAGTGAACACTCCGTTGAGCAATCGAAGCTGCTCCACGAAAATTCGCGGAATAGACTGGAACTCTGCGAGACGTTTTCCTTCACGCTTGCGTTTTCATTCGTTTCCTGCTCACCACGCTCGTCGGTGTCGCTGTGGTAGTCGTTGCCATCGTGACGTTGGCTGACGCCATGGACGACTCGTAGCGGCATGCTGCATTGCTTTTGAGGCGCGATATTAACAGATCTGACCCGGATTTCTCAAGTTCTGATACGTGAGACAAATCGGCCGCAGACAACAACGCTGAAGCCGCCACACTTACGAACGGACATTCGACAGGACGTTTTGACTTCCCGCAATGAAACCCAAAGTTGACGGCTTCATCGACGTAACTGAATCCGGTAGCGAACTTTTGCTTCCTTTCTACACTATGTGCTCTGGAGGCTTGGGTTGTATGCCAATCGCGGATTTGGAGGTGCTCTTCTACGCCAGAAAAAGGAGCTCGCTCACGAAGTCGGTCTGCGGCTCCGACTCCGTCATTTGAATTCACAATCGGATTGCTGATATTACGACTTGGAGCACTCCAAAATGTTACCACTTACAACGTCGGAGAAATGGCTCATAAATGTGGAGACCATGGAGTAGCGTGAGAAATTGCACGTACCTGCTGTCTAGAGCATAGCAGCGAGCATGTGGGTCTATCCTTAATCGCTAGACTGCTCGTTCGTTCACTCCGTACTGACACGCGTGTTGTTCACCGGAATTTGCGGTGACCGCCACCAATACTGCTGAGCTGACGAAGAAGCAGCGGCGCAACATCCGCGATTTCTAATGCTCGATCTCGGCGCGGTTTCCAAATTATGCAAGCGCCTGTTCACGCCGCGGCTGATTGTGTCACGGCTCCCTGAGCCACGAACAAAGTTCACGTTTTGTAGAGGGCGGGAGGCTGTCGTTGGCTGGATGTCGGTACCAAGAAATTACGGCAGAGGTCATCTCATGGTGACCATACGCGGCTATGCGAATAGCAATGTAGCCAGAGACCATACACTCTTAATCTTGTTCCACATAGGCTCCAGGTAAAACAATGCTCCAGATAATTTAACCGCAACGGGCGGGAATTTTATGTGGATGCGAGTTCAATCGCGAGTTTTATCCGAAACAGTAGCTGCCTTTTCTGTTATTTTTTGCTTAGTTAAGTGGAACGAGGCAAACTTATCCGAAACCAGCGATTTGTTCCAGTTACCGAATTTCGTGTTTTGGGATTTGTTTCATTTACGACTGTGAAGCAACGCCGCATCTGGATCTCATGTTCCAGCTATATAATTTATGCGCGTCTGTGTAGCCTTTAACCGAGGACCTCCTCTCCTTTTTCCTTCCCATGAGCCCTTTCTTCGAATACGGAACAATATCAGGGCTGCAATGGGTCAAAACACGCCCAAGGCTTGACTGGCGCTGGCAAAGCGCCGCCGTGTGTCCCTGCAGCGCATTTGTGCGTGCGCTCTATCCGACAAACTTTCACTGGCGGAGTGTTATGGCGGATTGTTATGCCAGTTACGGAGTTACGGTGGCAAATGCTTAACTATAGTTCCACACAAACTGTGACTACTCTACAAGGCAGCCATTTTCTGTGCCGATAAATGTGCAATAGTGGTGGGTTTTCAAAGTTTTGATCAAGCTTGTAGGTAGTTCCGGCAGTTTTGGGACTATCGTTAACAAGTTTGCCTTCGACACTTCGGACGTTTCATCCGATGGTCACTTCACACAGTTGAGTGGTGAGTGTTTATACTCCTTCTAAATAAGCGACAAGGCGGAGAACAAATCGGGTTCTCTTGCATGCTTTCCGCCATTCTTCTCGCTGGCTTTCAGCTTGGTCTTTGTTGTGTGGCTTGAAATTTTCTGCTACCTCCAAGGGTTGAAGAGAGTTTGGGAGCGCAGTTGCAGGGCCGCATGAATACGCAAGCATCTCACATGAGCATAATTTCTGTGCCATGTAGCGCTTTTATGTGGCACATTCTGCGGATCAATCACGAACTATACTTGATCGAGCACTCGTAACAGGAGAGACGCTATGCCAGCTAGAAGGGCGTTATATGTATATGTAAAGCATTGAGTAGTCTTTTGTGAACATGTGATGGTCCCGTACTGCTAACTTAATAACGAACTTACTGTGATGGTGCCGACTAGAACTTTCAATATTTTTTCCTCCATGGAGTCCGAGGTGGACAATGCGCTCTTTATCGGATGTCACGATAGTGGCACAGTATGCGATCTCGCATTAGGAAGAAGGCATGTTGCCAGCGCATGCGTCTACACGCATGTCGAGCTAGCCCCATATACAGCGTATTTATGGGTCGGAGAAATGGGGTGGATCAGATCAGATGTTCTGCTTCTGAAATTTTCGATAGCGTCACATCAAGAAAAATACATTGAAATATGCGGTACTTGGTCCACCTTTCAAAACTTCGAGATTTTTCATATATATTTCGTGTTTTCGTTTCATTCACGGTGGGCTCAATAGCGGTATATAATGGGCAGTGAGGGCCAAATATAAAGAATTGTTCACGAGAAGTTGCAGCATTTTGTTTCACCTCAAAAATTAAGAAAGTAGGCCTGGTTGTATACAAAGGGCATGCATGTATATTTGCAATAATTGTGCATCATGTAATGAGAAGAATAATATGTAATGCAATGCTTCATGTAACAGACTAAATCCGAATGGTTCAGACTATTTCACCATAAGCAAGAACGTAAAAAGATGAATTGAAAGTAAGCGTGTTTTTTCCTAAAAATATAGATTGTATTGCCAAAAACTGGTGCCTGAGACACTTCATTACAAAGCACAATAGCCTCACCATTACAAAAGCACACAAAATATTTGCAAAGGGCCTAAAACAAACCAGCTTGACTCAAAAACATATAGAGACTGTTTGTTTAGAGTATACCTTTATAAAAAGGCTATAAGCTTAGCGAATGTAGCATTTGAGTGCTGTGTACAGTGTATTTTTAGCTTAGCATGGAGGCTGAAGTTAGGTTTGGGGCATCACTGCACGCTATGGAAAGTAAGCTTCACAGAATCCGGGAAAAACTCAACATATGGACAGTTCTGTTGATATTGACTGCTATCTACGCCCTAAACAAGCAGAATTTGCTTTAATATCTGCGGTGTGTACCCGGCAAGAGACATAAGTAAAGTGACAATCCTTTCCTGAAACAGTGTTTCTAATAAAAATATACCACTAGTGAGTGCACTCTAAAAAGGACTTTATAGCGATAAGTTTCAAATTGAGAATAGCTTGAAAATATTTTAAAACACCTTAACATAAAAAAGCCCTTTGCAGTGCATTAAGTGTTATGGGGTATGTGGCTTGCGAGAAATGTTTTAAAGTTGCCCTAAATAACTATGAAATAAAAATGTAACCCCCGTAGACCGCATATGTTCGCACATTTGTTCGCACAAGGGCTCTGAATTTTTTGTTTTTATTCATGTGTGGATTGTCACTTGTCAGCGAGAATATTTTATTATTTAAAGAGGTAAATATATGACCTGAAACGTTTAGAAAGGGCTCCATACAGTTTGCGTGTTTATATTAAGATGGAAATGCTATAAAACTGCTGTACGACAAGGATGCACATTGAGGTGCACTAAATAAACTTTCCTTTAAGACCCACATGATACCAGCAAGCTTCTTCCAGGAACATGCGTTATAATGTAACCTGGAGCCGGAAGAATTGTATGCAAGTCACAGAAAGTTCACCTTGTGCCTGGATGTCCCGCTGAGCATGCACTAATTCTATGCTTGACAATCTATTTCATACTAGATGTCTCATATCCGCATGCGTTTGGACAGAACTTAGTGTTGCTGCAAACCATATTTGTAAAGAGTGGCACATTTCAACAATGCTTTATGTCACATAGGCTGAAAGCTTTGTTGAAGCAGCTCAAGAGCTACCTCTCAAAGAGAAGCCAGAAAGCTAGCCAGGCTGGGAACAAACGATACAGCTAGCTGACTATTCTTTTGTGATGAAGCCTCAGAGAAGGTCCTTTTTTTATTTTTGCTTAGGTGATATGAATACTTAGCCTGTGCACACTGCTCACCTGTAGTGAGAATTGACAACTTTGCAAATGTGCATAACTGGTAAATGATCAAACTGAATACTGCATGCCAATACTTGTTTTACTTTTTATTTATACTGTTTTCCCTGTTTATTGCAAGTGTATGGATGTTCTTGCCTCACAGACTTCTATCTAGTTGTGTACAATGATTTATTCTTTGTGTGTGGAGGTTGGCCTTGTATTATGTATATATACTGTACTGTTTGCACCTAACCATGCTGCAGAAAGTGTTCTGTGGAATAAAGTGTTTAAAATAATTTCCATCCTTCTTTATTTACATAGTACTGCCAGCCAGAACAGCAGGCTTTGTTAGCATGACTGTTCCTCGGTGAGCAGCATTTCTTAGGGTTGAGTGCCTTCAGAAATAGGCTTCAGCTTTCATATCATGACCACGTAAAGCATTGTCATCAGCATTATGATTGTAACCTCACATAGATTGTGTAGCAATACGATGTGTTTTAATATGGGATAATGTCGGCATGCAGCTACACGAAATCCTAAGCATGACATCATAATGCAAATGTATTTACTTCGATCCTTCTGAAGACTTTATAATTGATTTCATTGATGCTATTGAGCACTCACTGATACCATGGCTGTTTCCAGATGCACATAAAAATTTATGTTGCCATTGTTAAGCACAATGAATATATGGGTGACTCAATGATGTGTCATCTCGTGGCATCAGTTTATGCAGACCACGGTTGGCGTCACCCTTATGTCTGGTATAACTGAACCAATATGACATTTATATCAGACAAGTCAGCATTGACTTTTCTTATACACTCATTGTTTACCTGAACCGACCATCTCAAGATTATTTTTCAGTATAATACGATAAGAACATTGATTATAAAACTGATGTCGCTTTACTGCAATGCTGCCCAGATATGTTTTTGTGGAACATAATTACAGGTAAAATCACAGAAAATGTATACGAAACGTTGTTCCAATTAGTATATAGAATAGTGGTACGTATATAACTAGATAGAATTACTGGAACTATGATCCAGCTAGGAAATAAATGGAACGCTTCTGCGTATACAACAAAGTAAAAATAACTGAAACAATGTTGCGCCTATTTTATATATTATCTGGGGCGCAAGTTACGCTTAAGTAAGCGGTACTTTTTTGCAAAAAAGTTCCGCTTACTAGCTGGAACTTATGTGGAACCCGATTAAGAGTGTATTCATGAAGTCCCGTTTATTTAATACATGTGAAACTTTCGTTGCTGCAGCTATACGCCACATACTCCGACATCGTCCCCCTTTTTCATGGCACTCGCTTGCCGAGGTGATAATGAAGTGTGATAATGAAGGCATGATGACGACTGTATGACGCCGACGCAGTGACGATGAAATGACAAAGAAGGAATTATATCGATCGAACGACAAAGGTCTATAACGACGACGCGTGACAACATTGAGATCGCGATGTTTAAGTAATGACGATGGTATAATGAAGAAAACGTGATGAAACGACGTCACAATGAGATGACGACGACGGTATGACGACAACATGTAGGATGAAGAAGCGGGGATGACGAAGATGGTACGACCAATACGGCATGATGAGGACGATATGACAAAGATGGCATAACAAAGGTGACATAAGCACGATCGAATGACGACAGCATGATAACGATGAAATAACGAACAAAGAATTACGTCGATTGATCGACGAAAGTGGTATGGCGTCGACGGCATGACGGAAATGGGATGACGATATTGAAGCGATGACGATGGCGAAACGACATCGTGAGGACGATGACATGACGGCGATGGCATGACGAGAGCCGGACATTGAAGACGGACACAATCACGATTGAGTGACGACAGCATGATTACAATACAATGACGAAGGAAGATGTCGTCGACGGAATGACGAAGGCGGGATGATAACGATGGCATGACTACAAATAGCATGACGTTATTGAAGTTATGACAATGACAAAACGACAGCGTGATGACGACGGTGTGACAATGACGGCGTGACGACGATGGCGTGATGACGACGGCATGACGAGTGTCGGAGGACAAAGCTGGAAGGACGGCGGCGCAACGACCGCGATGGCACCGCACCCACGAGCCAATACCTCACAGCCCAGTGTATAAGGGAACGTTGGCCTCTGGGTAGGGGTAGAAGGCATGACGATGACTGCGTGGCCAGAGTAAGATATCACGAAGGTGGAATGAGGAAAATGGAGTGACCACGAGGACATCACGACCAGGAGCACATACGTAGTGGCCCAAGCTGGTAGACAACTTGAACCACTGGGCCTCAGTAAAAGGCTAGATAGATAGATATGTAGGTAGATAAATATAAGGTGTCCATAAAGAAACTTTATTTTAAGGGCATAGAAAAATAACTGGAAAACAGGGAACTAGGGTTTGATTTATACCACATGTGTGTGATGGACAAATGGTGTAACAGAAGGTTCCATGACTGATGTATGCGGACGAGATTGTGCCACTAGCGGTCAAAACAAGCGATTTAGGGACACTTGTGAATATGTGTGGCAAGGTAGTGACAAATCTAAGCCTTACGTTTATTGCCGTTTCGAAGGAAATGCCAATAAATTGTCATTATCATCATCAGAAGCGCGAGAGGGGAGCCCGCGTGTGGCACAATGCGTTTCTCAGCGTTTACACGCACCGGCGTGCCATGCATTTCGGAGGTCACACGCAGGCTTCGTGGTAGCGGCGCTCTATGATGCTGAGTATTTTTAGGGAAACGCAAAAGTGGAGCATTGCACGCCTTATACATTCCTCGTTTCGACGGTGGAAATACCTTAAATCGCTATATTGATTCAATGCTAATGTATTACCGCCGACAGTAATCGTGAGGTGTGTTTTGCCTCAATTGTTTCTCAACGTGATCGGAGTGCCATTAACTCTGCTCGTTCGGTGATCAATTGGAAAAACACACCATACCCACGCGGGAGTGGCCCCTTGTGGGGCCGAAGATAAACTTCGTAGCAAACATCTAAGGTTTCATGAGGAGCTGGCTCACTGTTTGCAATCCTAGCTGTACCACGGCAGTTGCCGCGTACACAGCCGTAAACGCCGAATGGAAGTCCCCTCCAGTCGTGTCAACAGGTGGTGCGGTCTGTATACGGCTCCATGACTCATTCAACGCCTCATTGCCGCTGGGGGAAGTACAACAAAATGCTGAATATAAATCTGGACCACTAGGAATTTTTCCTGAACTGTAAGGCTCTCTTCCTGAAAAACCCGCACGGGTTTTCTTCGTATATGGCTTAGTGCTACATTCGATTGGATGCCAATTTTCTCTTGTCATAAACTTTCCTCCACATTGCGTATTCCGCAGAACTGACTTGCTACTTCCGAGTTTTAGTGCGAGTGGATGCATGTGCGCATGTTTCTTTTTTCTCTTCCTTTGAGCTCTTCATATATATGAACACTGTTGTAGCATGCGAAGAATTTGGCTCGGCTAGCCTCTCCACTTATTAAATATTCTCACCAGCGTGCACTTGTTTTCACATACTGGTTGACCTATAAGGTTTCCTTGTGATACAGTCTTGCAATACGCAAGTTGTGTGCGCGGTTGGTGGCCTATGCGGTGTGAGTCATACAAGATGGCAGTGCATGTTTAAGAGATTATTGCCCTAGGCCAGAAGTTTGGCATAACCCAGCACCGATATTCTGAGCAGTTAAGCTCACAGGACCCAAAATGAAAAATATTATATATTTTTGTTCACTACATCAGAAAGTACAAGGAAGGCGTTTCTTCGGCTCCATAGTGCAATAAATACTTAAAGAGTGGCAGTGTCATGTTTGCAAATTGGGCTGCTGAGCACGAAGTCGCGGAATCGAATCCCGGCCACGGCGGCCGCATTTCGATGGGGGCGAAATCCGAAAACACCCGTGTACTTAGATTTAGGTGCACGTTAAAGAACCCCAGGTGGTCCAAATTTTGGGAGTCCCCCCTTACGGCGTGCCTCATAATCAGATCGTAGTTTTGGCACTTAAACCCCCATAATTTTTTATGTTTGCAAAAAAAACTCAGTGCTGTTTTCACTGGCTTTTCACGTTTCTTTTCCAAGAGCACGTTTTCTTAGTAACGCATGTCATCAAACGTGAGCTTTTTATGGGGTTTCTGGTTACCGCAAAGAGCAGTTTTTTTCTTTACGGCTTTCGTTTATGTCACCTAAACGTTACGGCCGCACTATGAGGCACAAGACAAACAGTTATTCCTTTGAAAACTTCCAACAATTTCGGGTATCGTCAAAAGGAGAGCTGCAACCGTCTGTGCCAAGGTTGACGTAGGTACCAGCATATACACAGCGTGCATTTCCACTCTCGATTAGCACACAGTCTGCGAGTCCCTAAAATTTGAGAACGGTGTGCGTTGGCTGCGAAGAAAACATTCTGTGGCATTTTGGGGATGTAAAATATATCAAGAAAAAATGGGCTCCCCGGAAAATCTACGGGCGCGGTGGTCGGCCATGCTGCTCAGCTCCGAATTCCAAGACCAACTTTGGGCCGTCCAGCGAGCCATAGATGCCGTGCGGGAGCCACAGCTCCCAGTGGCCATCTAGGCGGCCCCAGGCCCGGGCCTCCCAATCGCTGAATTTTAAATAAAGTTGTCACTCACTCAATTTAGAGGTAAATGCGAGCGAAATGCGTTATTATACGTGGCGCCTCATTGATGTCCCGGATCAATGATTTAAACCGATAGAATGATATTACAAAGCTTTGTTCAGGAGCTCATTTGACAAACGGCCTGCTGCTCCAGGAGCGAAGTGCAACTGACGGTGGTCCGGAGCAGACCAAATGTCAGTTGAAGTAACTAAGGAACTAACTAACTAAATAAATACATAAATAAATATACCTATCCACCTCGTGTCTGGTTTGCCGCACTTCACACACACAAATTCTTTTCCACATTGACATTCCTAATGCGTTAAAAAAATAATGTCAATACTGTCGATGTTCTGACCCCTCCGTATTCACATATATGTCGGAACCGATTCGTTCTGAGTCGGTAACTCTGATAATATTGCTACGCGAGAGACATTCATTCTGGGGCAGACGACGAAGAAGACGGTTCTCTCTGGTGCTGGTGGCTGTCCACCATCTTGGCTACTGTGTCTCTCTCATACTGTAAATACAGTGTAAATAGTCCCGCCTTGTGCCGTTTTACGTAACATCTTTTTGGTGGAGGTGCTGGGTAGTTCCCTGTTTCGATCACGGAGCTTCGCAACGGCCGCCTCATCACGCTTGCGACCATGTCAGTCGGTGCAGGCACATCGTCTTCACCCCCTGCCCCTCCCGTCGCTCCGACCTACATCGTTCTGCCTCCTGCTCGTGATCCTGGCGTATTTTCCGGCCAGGATGGGGTTGACGTCGACAAATGGCTCAACCTTTACGAACGGATCAGCGCCGGCTACAGGTGGGACCCGACCCTTATGCTCGCCAACGTGCTTTTTTTACCTCGATGGCCCACCGCGGGTGTGGTTCGAGACGCACGAGGCGGAAATTACCAGCTGGGACTCTTTCAAAGAGAAGATCCGTGACCTTTTCGGTGACAGCACTGGTCGGCAGCTTGCTGCGTGGAATGAACTTGCAACTCGTGCACAAACATCCTCCGAGTCATACATCTCGTACATTCAGGACGTTATTGCTCTTTGCCGCCAGGTTGACGAGCACATGTCTGAGTCCGAGAGGGTTTCTCATGTGCTCAAAGGTATCGCCGACGATGCTTTTAACCTGCTCGTCTATACCAACGTTGATACCGTCGACACAATCATCAAAGAGTGCCGGCGGTTTGAACACGCGAAGAGCCGCCGTATTACCCAGAAATTCACCCGGCTGCCCAATACGGCTGCAACTTCATCGTGTGATGCCGTTCGCCAGCCGCCCACCTGTGACCACGTTACTCGCATTGTTCGTCGCGAGATTGAAGCCGCCTGTACTGCACCTATTCAACCCCCCGTGTTTACAACCCACGCCAGTGACCCATCGCAACCATCGGTGTCCCTCATCCAAGCTGTCGTCAAGCAGGAGTTTGCTAATCTTGGCCTTCCATC